>NC_087222.1:36617386-36619886 GCF_015104395.2 Macrobrachium nipponense
ATTAGAGTAAATAACTTAAAATATATAAAGGAACCCATAGCCCACCTCTCAACACATGCACAGTGGCGTTGATCGGCTGAGTGCAGGTGGATGAACAGGTGTACGTCCCGGAATCGGTCACCCGGGCATTCTCGCGCACCAACTTGAGCTGGGTGACGGGAACAGCCGTGTCCTCCCCAGGCCTCTCGAAGGCGTGGGCCTTGGGAGTGGACTGGGCCAGTCCTGACCTCGTCCAAGACAGCAGGGCCGGCAGGGGGCATCCCTCCACCTGGCACATGACCTCCAGGCGACTTCCGATCTGCACGTAGACCTCGCGGCTCGGGAAGACGCGAGCGACTGCCTCTGCAAGATGAAGAGGGGTCGTGTATCTTGCCTAACTTAACCTAAACCCGCTCTATGACCTGACCTATAACCTGATATAGAAGAAGAGAGATTATATGTCTTCCCTATCTTGACCTAGACTGAGATGACCTGACCTGAACTTACTTAACACATAATAGAGACATAATACCTTGACCCAAACTACCCTGTTGACCTGACAAGACCTAACCTAACTTACCTGAACAGAGAGAGAGAGAGAGAGAGAGAGAGAGAGAGACGCTATATCTACCTAACTTGACCTGAATTGACCCAATGGACTAACCTACATTAAAATACAAGAAGAAAGAGAGAACATATCTTCCCTGACTTGACCTAAACCTACTCGATGATCTGACCTAACTGAACATACAAGATGAGAGACAATATATCTTTTATATCTTCCCTGACTCGATGACCTGACCTAACCTAACATGCAAAGACATTGATGCTTCTGCAGGGCAGATGGTCCCAGTAAGGGAATTTGGAGATAATTTATGTTTTCATAACCTAAGCTGACCTATCCTCACACTGTTACCTAAGGAATTTAGTTAGAGAGATCTGATATCTTCCCTGATTGACCTAACATTTTAACAACTGGAGTAATAAGATTATTAGTTTAGTGGGCACAATTTTCAGTGTCAATATTATTGTGGACCTCCAATCATTATTAGTTTAATTAATGTAATTTTGATCATTTCAAAAATTCGCCAAGGTTACGACAACATTGCAATGTTGATTTGTCAATTTGAATCATTACATCAGGAAAAAAATGGTAGCAGTTTAATTGGAGACATAGGTGGGCCGTGGAACTTTCGTTTCCCCAAAAGTACCGATTATAATAACATAGCAAACAAAATTAATAAGGAATTAATAACCATCTACCACAAAGCAGTGACTACATCAACATCTACTACAACCGGTTCAAACTAGTCATCACCCCACCTTGTACCCTCAAATTGACCTCGAGGGTCATGGGAGGTCCCGTCGACACCTGGCACAGGTAACTTCCGGCGTCTGACTTCCGGACGTAGTGGATTTTGAGGAACCACTGGTCGCCCCCTCCCGGGTTGATGGGGACGTAACGGGTGTCAGACGTGTACGTGAGGAAGGCATTGGTCAAGAGACGTGTATCTCGCCCACGTAGCCATGATATCTGTGGGGGTTATATACGGGGTGTAGGTTGGTACAGTGAGTGTGTGTGTGTGTGTGTGTGGGTATACATTGTTCATACACATACATATTCATATGTTTTAATACTTACATAAATGCAACCAACATATGTATACACAAACAGGTATACTTATACGTAGGCAAATATGCACAGAATGAAGCGTATATACATACAATGACATACGTATCAAGGTCCTTTAGAGTATATTTAAAGGACCTTGATACGTATTACATACCCACTATGCAAATTTAACAATTTAAGACAACCGTTCCTCGGTTTTTCATATACCGTCAAAAAATCAGATATTATTCCAATTGACTATAATACTTATTGATATTTAAGACTATAAATCAAGTGTCAGACTTTTGATAAGTAAAGAGAGAAAGAAAAGCTTTGTTTGTGTGTGTTTGTGTTTTGTATGTGTTTGTGAGGCAGACACACACCTACTCAGTTTGTTTTCAGTTAAATGGTCATAAGTCAAAGGTACAATGCCGGTTCGTTTTTAGTTAAAACGGTAATTTTTCAGTTGAAAGGTCAGAGTTCACTAAAACATGCAGATGACATCAGCCTGGATTCTAACTGAAGCACATGACTGGACTTCCTGGCCTGGAATATTCCTGACCTGGAATATTCCTGACACACTTTACACCATAGATAGCAATAGTGCATTTAAAATCTGAAAGATTGTCAGTGGATTTAAAGTCAGAGACATTTACAGTGGATTTAAAGTCAGAGACATCTTCAGTGGATTTAGAGACAGATATTTTGAGCGCATTTGAAGTCAGAGACATCTTCAGTGCATATAGTCAGAGAGACTGTCAGTGCCTCCACACCCAGAGATAAGTGGTTTTGGTTTTAGACAAGAATAAGACAGTTATGAAAACAAAATCTCTCTCTCTCTCTCTCTCTCTCTCTCAAGAAGAAGAAGAAGAGCAGGAGCTGGAAACTGCTCACCGAGTGGTTCTGCAG
>NC_087222.1:36622386-36629886 GCF_015104395.2 Macrobrachium nipponense
TTTATGCTTGCTTGGAAAGGTTACTCATTCTCCAGGTGTGTCGGATTCTAGGTACTAATCTCCTTATAATCCCTATCTGTCAGTTATACGACCTTTCCTGTACCTTCGATTTCTCATG
This sequence comes from Macrobrachium nipponense, assembly GCF_015104395.2. NCBI lineage: Eukaryota > Metazoa > Arthropoda > Malacostraca > Decapoda > Palaemonidae > Macrobrachium > Macrobrachium nipponense. The sequence goes on from NC_087222.1 coordinate 36,622,505, forward strand.
TAAGTCAGTTTATCTGCTGAGTAAAGGACTTTGAGTAGAAAGATCTTGCAGAAACTCCTTTGTTTATTTTTCCTTCGTGGCTTATACCTTAATTTATATGTACATATAAAAGGGTGAAATTATGTAGTTCTTAACTCCATTATGCATAGAGAACTGGGGACTTATGGAAACTCTGGGGACTATTGGGAACTTATGGGGACTCTGGGGGCTTGTGGGGAATACTGGGGACTTTTGGGGACTCTGGGGACGTTTAGTGACTTATGGGGACTCTGGGGGCTTATGGGTACTTTTGGGGATTCTGGGGACCCTGGGGACTTATGGGGAGTACTGGGAATTCTGAGGACTACTGAGGACACTGGATTTACGAAGACTCTGGGGGCATATGGGAACTTTTGAGGACTTTGGGGATTTTCGAGGACTCTTGGGACGTATGGGGACTCTAGAAACATATGGGGAACTCTGGGAACTTTTGGTAACTTCAAGGGACTTATGGAGACTTCTGTGGACTTACTGTGACTTTTGAGGAGTTTTGGGGACTTTATGGGGGACATTTGAGGACTTTTGAGGACATATGGGGACCCTTGGAGACTTCTGGGGACTTGTAATGACTTTTGGGGACTACTGGGGACCTTTGGGAACTCTGAGAACTATGTGAAATCTTCCTCCCCCACCTGCAAGACTGCAAGTATGGTGATTGCTTGAAGAAGCAATCAGGCAACCATTGAGATCAACTGCTCTTTCTGGATTTCCTTTCAGGCATGCTTCTCTCTCTCTCTCTCTCTCTCTCTCTCTCTCTCTCTCTCTCTCTCTCTCTCTCCCACATCAAGCGGTCTATTCAGTCAGGGAACCCGAATTGAGGTTTTTAGGACCTTAACCCTTTCCTCTGGGACCAATTCCCAGGGGGGGGGGGGGGGGGGGTGGCGGCTTTTTCATCGGTGGTTGTTTGGAGAGACAAAAGGAGGTAGGAACTCTCTCTCTCTCTCTCTCTCTCTCTCTCTCTCTCTCTCTCTCTCACATGAGGACACCTACTTAAATGTGAATATGTGTTCCATACAAAACATATGTCTGTGAAGAGGTGGTGTATAGGGTGCTACAAGTATGGAATTCTGGGATATATTTTCCATAATGGTGTTAAGTCAGAATTGTATGTATATGATTTATGGAAGCTCTGGGGAAAAACTTGATCTTTTGTTCTTTATTGATAATTAAAATCGGTATATTTGGAGCCAATATTTGATTCGGATTTGGAAATAATATTGATTTTTGTTCCTTTACTCATTCCAGAATGTTCCAGATTTCCAGATGTAAGTAAGAGGTCTCTTTTGTGAGTGTGTGTGTTTTTGGTTCCAGAAATTCCTGGTTCCTTCAGTTAGGAACCTGGAATTAGGTTGATTTAATTTCCAGAGGTTTTTCATACTTATTAAATTTTATATATTGTTTTGTTGTATATACACACAGTTAACACAATGTCCGCGATATTGTTTCCTTAAAGGTAGGCTACCCTTTTTCACTCAAACAAAGGGATTTTTCTTTGCAAACAACTCAAACACAGACACCTTGAGCCCTTTTTCCTCTCAGCAAAATAACAAACAAAAATAATAACAACCAACTACAGCAGTAGTTATATTACAACAGAAACAAATAAAATAAAAATTCCTTTACCTTCAGTCAAGGCCTGCCTGAAGCCAAGGATCATGAATAGGAGGCCGTACCACTGAAGTGCCATCTCTCTCTCTGTCTCTCTCTGTCTCTGTCTGTCTGTCTCTCTCTCTCTCTCTCTGTTCTCCACGTCTCTGGGGTGTTGTCTATGTCGAATTTCTCTCCTGCAAGAAGAAATGCGAATAAGTTACATAAAAACGCACAAACACAGACATAAAAAGATTTACTGATATCACGAAAAAGAAAATGTTATTCAAACACTATTTTTACGTATATTAAAGAAGTGTTCGTTTACCTATACGTCTAAATGTGACGATGAATAATTCTTTAAGATGCAGGAAGGGGGATAAAGACGAAATCATGATGACCAGTAATTTATTTAGATTATTTTACAAATCATTAAAAAAAAAAAAATTTCAAAGTGTGTTGCTTCGAATCTCTCGCTATTATCATTCCTCTGCTCCATCGTCCTTCGAGAAAGAGGGAAGAGAGAGAGAGAGAGAGAGAGAGAGAGAGAGAGAGAGAGAGAGAGAGAGAAGAGAGAGAGAGAGAGAGAGAGAGAGAGAGAGGAAATAAAAGAAAGCTAGGAGAACAAGGCGAGGAGCGTCGCAATAAAACAGGGATATTTATACTTCTGGTGGTGAAGGCTGCTTATTCATGACCTGGAGGAGAGAGGCACAAAAGGGAGTTTAAGGTGTTATAAGACTCACTGTTTAAAGGGGCAGACGACCATTTAAAGGGTTGGGTGAATATTTAAGGGGGGGATGAATAACTAAAGGGTTGGGTGAACATAAAGGAGATGAATAACTAAAGGGTTGGGTGAATATTTAAAGGGGTAGATGAATAACTAAGGGGTTGGATGACCATTTAAAGGGGTGTGATTGATTTATATAAATGGGTAGATGAATAACTAAAGGGTTGGGTGACTATTTAAAGGGGTGAATGACCATTTAAAGGGTTGGGTGAATATATAAAGGGGTAGATTAATAACTAAGGGGTTGGATGACCATTTAAAGGGGGTGGGTGATTATTTAAAGGAGCAGGTGAATATTTAAAGGGGTTAGGTGACTATTTAAAGGGGGAGATGAATAACTAAATGGTTGGGTGATTATATAAATGGGTAGATGAATAACTAAAGTTGGGTGTGATTTTAAGTGGGTAACTGACCATTTAAAGGGTTGAGTGAATATTTAAGGGGCTAACTGACCATTTATGGGTTGGGTGAATATTTAAAGAAGTAGATGAATATATATATATAGGCGTAGATGAATACGAGTTTCTGTATCTGCCATTTATGCGCAGGATCCATTTACCTCCGTCAAAAATTATAACTGGTGTCCTAATAGGCTTTCATTATTAATTATTCGTCTTAAGTTTTTCATTATATCAAACCTTCAATTACTAGACTGAGGAAATGGTATTGGAACTTGCTGGAAGTAGGCCTATGTATGTAAACATACTGTAGGCCTATATATAAGCACACTGTAGGTCTATATGTAAACACACTGTAGGCCTATATTTAAACACACTATAGTCTTGTGTATGTGAGCATACTGATATATATTATATTATGAATAATTATCACATCGAACCGTGATTCATTTATATATCATTCAAGCTACAAATGTCCTTTAATATCTAAATTCACTCTACCAATCCCCCAAAATTTGGGAGTAGAGTGAATTTAGATATTAAAGGACATTTGTAGCTTGAATGATATATAAATGAATCACGGTTCGATGTGATAATTATTCACTATATATATATATATATATATATATATATATATATATATATATATATATATATATATATATATATATATATATATATATTATATAAAGTTATCCACTAGACCTATACTTTATATAACCCTGCATTAAAAGATAGTCATTCGAGCCATTTCTGAGATGAATTTGCCCTCTCTCTCTCTCTCTCTCTCTCTCTCTCTCTCTCTCTCTCTCTCTCTCTCTCTCTCTCAGCCAACAAATTACCAGATTTGGGGTCGTCATTTTCATAAAAGCACAAATACGTCGAAATACATAAATTTAGTCAAATGCATCGAGATAGATTGATGTATCCCAGATGAATAATGCATAAAAATACAGTTACAACATCCGATACTGTATATGTCGAATTGTTTATGCAGGAAAACTAAATTTGATCAGAAATGGTCAACTTTTTATATATATCTATTTTTTCCTGTCGTGTAGAGAATCACTTTGAACTTTTGTTGCTCTGTTGAAAAAAGTGATGGAATTCTCGAATACACGCTCAGTTTTCCTGTTGTATCTTTATATATATACATTCCCTGAAAGCGTTACAGACACACAGACACCTACACACACACACACACACGAAAGCATCTGTATACAGAGCGTACTACACAAAGCCATCAGGTCGTTAAAGTTAATAGTAGGTATTTAGTTCAGTCGTCGACAGCCTCCACTTGTCTGAAATGACTCGGGTAATACCCCCATTTTTCCGGGGGTGGGGCCGATGGGGGAGGGGGTCCTATTATGTCATGAGAGCCTCGGTAGTATTTTGGACTATTTACAGGACCTTACAGGCTTACAGGTACAGGAACAGGACTTGTTTTTCGTCCACATTTCTGGGAACTTTATTTTATTTTAATTTTTTTACTCAGTCCAGATGTGAGGACATGAATCACTTGATAGTCTTTTGTTTGTGGAGGCCATTTTGGTCTTTTTATTATCAAAACGAGGTTGATTCTTGTCTGATACAGGACCTGTTTTGTCTAAAAGATATTTTTTCTTTATTTATTGTTTATTTTAGAAGACTTTTTGTTTAACAGGAAGTTTTAACTCGCCAGATAATCTCACTTTCCAACATGATACGTGACAAGATTTGTGTTCTGCCGAAACACTAAATGGTGACACAATTTTATTCTGAGACGATCCACGAGAATAATGACACATTGAACACTTGCCCTCTCTGTTCTGGCCCGATTGGTGGCTGAGACGCCCGCATATTTACGAATCTAATGTAGGAAGGAGAAAGGTTTTTTTTAGAAGGTAATCCTTTCTTTGTAAATCTGTCTGCTTCAGTGGAAGAGAACCCCATGATAGTTTCTTGAAAAGTACCCGAATATTGGGCATTCATTCAGGGCACACAGCGACTCCCTCTGACCGAATTGCAAGCGAGCAAGAAGATCTTGCAACCGTTCTTGCACGATTTGCGACGGATGTCCTGCCATCAACCGGATCTCTGACAAATTCTCCAGACCCACAGGAGACGACATTCCCGGAAGAGAAGGTCTTCTTTAAGGAAATTATTTCGAGGCAAAAACGAATGACTGTATCTGTAAATACAGATGAATTCTGAATCATGTAAGTCCAGACATATCTGTAGGTCTCTGTAGATCCCTGTAGATGTAGCCCATTAGCAGATCTTTCAGGCTTTGGCCTGAAATATGGGCTGGAGTCGTGAAAGGCGAGGGGCTGTATTCACTCAAAATACGACGACACTGAGGTAGTAGTGATCTCTGAACTTCGACCCTCGACCTTATCCCGTTTTCTATTGTAATTCAACAGAGAAAGTGTTTCCCCCTTGTGTTCACGCCGAGATCGAACCCGAGATGCAAATGACAGTCACAATGAAGTAGGGAAATCGAGGCTGGAAAGGGGACCTCGTTGTGTACCACAGAGCGAGAAAAAGCGACACCATAATATTCTCGCGAACAATGAAGGGAAACGAGTCTGGAAATGTGTTGCCAGAAAGGAATAAAAATGTTCCCGAATATTTCTATTCGCGTTACTTCATCGCGAAATTTATCTCCTAACCAGGAGGGGATATGTGCAAGGAGATGCTTCGTGTATTCTTTTCATCGTGTTTATCGCGTCTTTGTATCTAGTATAACCTTCTCTCTCCGAGTCTTAATCTGTTTTATCTTTGTATTATCTGCTGTTCCTTCTTTTTAGAAAGACACTGCTACTATGACCTATTATTATTATTATTATTATTATTATTATTATTATTATTATTATTATTATTATTAAGTGTTTCTGCGTCTTTCCTCGCCATTCCTTTCCTCTCATTCTCGTGATTTGCACCTTCTTCGTAATTGTATCATCTCTATTACCTACTTCTTGCGCCTAAAGGTCCCATTATTGGCCTGAAATACGTATAATGGCAATTGGTAGACATTGCGTAATTCCTTATCACAGTGAACTGAAAGTTGAAGAACACATTAGATAAAAAAAATCTACAAAGATGAAGGGAAAAAAAGTAAAGAAGAAGAAGGGATGTTTATTTATATACTGCTTAATTTCCTGACTGTGCGGAGGTGCGAGGAAGTGAATTAATATTCTAAAGAGTGTAAAAACGCCTCAAGCCGTTGGGAAATCGTGACCTTGTGGCTGGCCAGGGTGTGTAAGGTATATCTGAATGCGTGAAAGATTCCTCAGGTCAGATGGAGGCGCCCCCAGAGGAGACAAAGATGGTAGGAAAGAGACTTGCAAGATTTGACCGTGAGAGCGAAGAGTGGCGGTAGCATAAGTAGCCAGGCGAGTGGCAGGTTTGGTGTGAAAGTATACATAGGTGCGAGACAGAAGTTTGAGAGTGTTGTCATAGAAAGTCGAAGCAGCTGAAAAGTGACTGAGAACACGACAGGTCATGAAAGCAACTGAGTAATTGGGATAAAGAGAATAGGGGTAAGTCAGAGAGAGAGAGAGAGGAGAGAGAGAGAGAGAGAGTGAGAGAGAGAGAGTGTGTGTGTGTGTGTTTGAATACACCTGTTTACAAACCACTGACTCTGAGCGTGAAAGAGTCACGTCTCTCGTCTCCTTGAGGCTCGACCTGTGTAAGGCACTTCAATGTTTCACCTCTCTCTCTCTCTCTCTCTCTCTCTCTCTCTCTCTCTCTCTCTCTCTCGATGTGCTTGAACTTATGAAAACTTAATAAATGTCAAATACATTAATTCAGTAATACATTTATAATGCACTGATGTGTGTACACTGTGAACGAGAAATATAGGTGTATAGTTATAAACAAGAATTGTATTTTTTTAAATATTTTATTCAGAAAAACTAAATTTAAACGAAATTGGTCAAGTGTTTTTTTTTTTATCTTTTTCATAGCCTATAGAGACTCGCTCCATTAATGGTTTTTTTTCCAATACACTTATTGTTTAACTTTTTTATCTATACACTTTTACTGAAAGTGTTACACACACACACACACACACACGAATGCATCTGTCTAAAGAGCGCTCCAATACGTATGTCTCCCCTTAAACACGGGTTCGACCTCAGCGTGGGAACAAAGGGGAAAAATCTTTATTCATTCCCATCTCCGGGCGTTCCGAAGGATAAGGTCGGGGGTCGAAGTTCAGAGTTCACGACCTTAGTGTCGTTTTTTCAGTGAATACGACCCCTCGCTTTCCACGACTCCAGCCCATATTTCAGGCCTAAGCCTGAAAGATCTGCAGATGGGCTGCATCTACAGGGATCTACAGAGACCTACAGATATGTCTGGACTTACATGATTCAGAATTCATCTGTATTTACAGATACAGTCATTCGTTTCTGCCTCGTAATACTTTTCGTTAAAGAAGACCTTCTCTTCCGTGAATGTCGTCTCCTGTGAGCCTGGAGAATTTGTCAGAGATTCGGTTGATGGCAGAACATCCGTCGCAAATCGTGCAAGAACGGTTGCAAGGTCTCATTGCTCGCTTGCAATTCGGTCAGAGTTAGTCGCTGTGT
>NC_087222.1:36634886-36642386 GCF_015104395.2 Macrobrachium nipponense
CTGGAATGTCATCAGACGGTCATGTCTCGCCAGGAGCCTCGGGAGGAACCCCAAATTGTCAGCACTCTAGAAAGACGGATCGAAACGCTTGAGCAAGAGAAGAAGGAGATGGGAGAGAGGCTGGCAAGACAGATAGAACACCAGAAAAAGACTGACAGCGAGAAAGAGCAGCTGATCGCAAATCTGAGGGAGAAGGTGAAACAGCTGGAAAACGAGGCGATGGAAAATGGTGCAGAACCAGAGGAGGAATCGTCTACAAAGGAGGCACCTTTAGACCAACATAGGACCGATAGCAGCTCGAGCACACTGGAAAGTGAGGCGGCAGCCGCAGCAGTTGAGAGCATATTCGACTCTAGTTTTTGGAGTGTAGGTAGTGGAGAGAGGAATGGACCAGACCAAATACTAGAGTCGTCTTTGGTGAAAACAAGCAACAGAGCAGATGCGGTAAAACTCCCCTTGGAGGAGCGAGGTGTGGCTTCCCTCCAGCCAGTCTCCGTGCCCACCTTCTTCAAACAGAAGGTGGAGGAATATGAAGACGAGATCGCTCTCCAATTCAAGGAGGACGGAGAGTGGAAAGGAATCACTTACGGGGAATATTACCAGCAGGTTAACTTGGCAGCAAAAGCCTTCATCAAGCTGGGCCTGAAGAGACTGCAAGGAGTGTGTATGTTCGGCTACAACCACCCCTGTTGGTTCATGGGCCATCTTGCTACCATTTTTGCAGGCGGCATTGCAGCCGGCATATACCACACCAATGAAATCGATGCTTGCAAATACATAGCGCAAGACTCCAAGGCAACCATATTTGTGGTGGAGGGCCCGAGGGAGGTCTCCATCATGAAGGAAGTGCAAGAACGGCTGAATGCAAAGCTGGTTATTATCCAGTACTCTGGAGAACCAGAAGAAGAAGCCGTTTACAGCTGGCAGGATTTAATCGACATTGGCAAAAGGGAGTCGGACAAAAAGCTGGAGGAGAGGCTTGCCCAAATTTCAATCAATCAGTGCTGTGCCCTCGTGTACACCTCGGGTACCACTGGCATGTCTAAAGGTGTCATGCTCAGCCATGACTCTCTGACGTGGATGAGTTCAGTGTATGCCGACTATATTTTAGACATTAAGCCGAGAGAAGAGAGGTTCCTGAGCTATTTGTCCCTTGCTCATATAGCAGCTTTGATAATCGATTTGTACGGTTCATTGGTATCCGGCGGCAAGGTCTACTTTGCAGACAGAACCATCACACAAGACATGAATTTAATGTTGACACTGCAAGAGGTGCAGCCGACATTCTTCTTCACAGTTCCAAGAGGGTGGGAAAAGATGGCTGAGAATATTCAGAGGGAAATTTCCAGTCTCCCTTGGATAGTGCAGCAGATTGTAGGTCTGGCTCGTAAAATTGCAACAAAATACTCTGAAAGAATCCAAGCTGGAAACCTACAGAAGCCAGTAGGCTATTCGCTCGCTGACAAGTTACTGTTGCAGAAAATAAAGACCAAGTTGGGTTTACAGAATTGCCGGACCATTCTAGCGGGTGGAAGTGGTCTGTCAGTAGATGTTTCAAAATTTCTCCACAGTCTAGGCATTACAGTTTTAGAAACTTATGGATTGTCAGAAACTGGTGGACCTCACACTGTGGGGCTACAAAATGAATTCTTGATTGGAGCGAGTGGTGTGGTAAGAGAAGGACTTTATGCAAAAATAGATGATCCAGATGACGAAGGCAGGGGAGAAATATTGCTGAAGGGACGGAACATAGCAATGGGGTACTTGAATAAAGAGGAAGAAACAAATAAAGCAAAAGATGATGAAGGCTGGTTCCACACAGGTGACTTAGGCAAGATTGATGCCAAGAACTATTTACACATAACAGGTCGTCGAAAACGACTGATAATCACTTCACAGGGCTACAACATCGCTCCGGAGCCCATAGAGATTAAGGTCAAGGGTAAACTTCCCTGTGTCAGTTTCCCAGTCCTTCTCGGGGATGACAGGAAGTTCCTATCGATGCTTCTCCCAATGGCGGCAGAGATTGACCCCGCCGATGGGATGCCACTCTCCAGTTTAGCCCCCAACACGATCGCATGGTGTCGCAACGTTGGATCTACAGCAAACACCATCGAGGATATTTTGGAAGGGCCAGACGAGATGGTGATGCAGGCAATTCAAGGAGTCATTGATGAGGTCAATGCAACGGCTTACAATAATCAACACGAGATACAGAAGTGGGCCATTTTGCCCTTAGATTTCACAATCGCAGGAGGAGAACTAACTCCAACTGCAAAGGTGAAGATGGATGTCGTTCTAGAAAAATACAAAAATATAATAGATGAAATGTATGATGACTAAAAAGAGGCAACCAGCAAAAGGAGAGCCTGGGCCCGTTGAGGTAATAAGAGCGCTGGGACTCCTGAAGATGATGGTAACATATCAGGATATTAACCTCCTTAGGTGGCCCCCCACCCCAAGGGAGTTAGAATTCAGGTATGCATACTAGAATGAAGAGCATATCTGGGTGTCCCCCCACCCAGGGAATGCTAGCATTCTGGTGTGAAACCATCATCTTTTGGAAGCCCATCATTCAGAATCCCAACAGGCAATGGCAGCACCACAGAGTGCAGACCTCACTGGGTGTCCCCCCCCCCACCCAGGAAGGGAAGCATTCTGGAGTGCAGCCTCCACCTTTTGGAAGAAGGTGCACCTGAATCCCAAGAGGGCCAATTGGGCGAACAACCACAGAGTGCAGACCTCCCATGGGTGTCCCCGCCCCCCACCCAGGAAGGGGAATGCACTCTGGAGTGCAGCCCTTAACCTTTTGAAAGAAGGTGCACCCTTGAAATCCCAACGAGGGCAATGGCAACACGACAGAGTGCAGACCTCCCTGGGTGTCCCCACCACACCAAGAAGTGGAAGCATTCTGGAGTGCAGCCTTCACCTTTTGGAAGACGGTGCACCTGAATCCCAAGAGGCAATGGCAACACCAGAGAGTGCAGACCTCCCTGGGTGTCCCCCCCACCCAGGAAGGGAAGCACTCTGGAGTGCAGCCTTAACCTTTTGAAAGAAGGTGCACCTGAATCCCAAGAGGCAATGGCAACACGACAGAGTGCAGACCTCCCTGGGTGTCCCCCGCACCCAAGAAAGTGAAGCTTCGGAGTGCAGCCTCCACCTTTTGGAAGAAGGTGCACCTGAGTCCCTAAGAGGCAATGGCAACACACAGAGTGAATACTTCCCGAGGTGTCCCCACCACCTAAGGAGGGAAGCATTCTGGAGTGGCACCTTCAACCTTTGGAAGAACGGTGCACCTGATCCCAGTAGTCAATGGCGACACCGCACAGAGTGCAGACCCTTCCTGGGTGTCCCACCCACCTAAGGAGACCTCCCTGGAGTGAAGCCTTCACCTTTTGGAAGAAGGTGCACCTGATCCCAAGAGCATGGCCATACCACAGAAGTGCAGACCTTCCTGGTGTCCCACCCACCTAAGGCGGAAAGGCATTCTGGATGAGCCTTCACCTTTTGGAAGAAGGTGCCACCTGAATCCAGAGGCAATGGCAATACCACAGAGAGCAAAGACCGCCCTGGGTGTCCCACCCCCCTAAAGGAGGAGGCATTCTGGAGTGAAGTCCTTCACCTTTGGAAGAAGGTGCATCCCGAATCCCAAGAGGCAAGGCAATACACAGAGAGCAGACCTCCCTGGGTGTCCTCACCCACCTAAGGAGGGAAGCATTCTGGAGTGAAGCCTTTCACCTTTTGGAAGAAGGTGCAACTAATCCCAGAGGCCTGCAACACCACTGAGGCGCAGACTTCCTGGGTGTCCCCACCACCATGAGGGAGGAAGCATTCTGGAGTGAAGCCTTCACCTGTAGGAAAAGGTGCACCTGAATCCCAAGAGGTAATGGCAAACACCAACCGAGTGCAGACATTCCTGGGTGTCCCACCCACCAAAGGAGAGAAGCATTCTGGAGTGAAGCCTTCACCTTTTGGAAGAAGGTGCACCTGAGTCCCAAGAGGCAATGGCAACACCACAGAGTGCAGACCTTCCTGGGTGTCCCACCCACCTAAAGAGGGAAGCATTCTGGAGTGCAGCCTTCACCTTTTGGAAGAAGGTGCACCTGAATCCCAAGAGGCAATGGCAACACCACAGAGTGCAGACCTTCCTGGGTGTCCCACCCACCTAAAGAGGAAGCATTCTGGAGTGAAGCCTTCACCTTTTGGAAGAAGGTGCACCTGAATCCCAAGAGGCAATGGCAACACCACAGAGTGCAGACCTCCCTGGGTGTCCCACCCACCTAAGGAGGGAAGCATTCTGGAGTGCAGCCTCCACCTTTTGGAAGAAGGTGCACCTGAATCCCAAGAGGCAAAGGCAACACCACAGAGTGCAGACCTCCCTAGGTGTCCCACCCACTCATGGAGGGAAGCATTCTAGAGTGCAGCCTTGACCTTTTGGAAGAAGGTGCAACTGAATCCCAAGATGTAATGACAACACCACAGAGTGCAGACCTCCCTAGGTGTCCGACCCACCTAAGGAGGGAAGCATTCTGGAGTGAAGCCTTCACCTTTTGGAAGAAGGTGCACCTGAATCCTAAGAGACAAAATGGCAACACCACTGAGCGCAGACCTCCCTAGGTGTCCCACCCACCTAAAGAGGGAAGCATTCTGGAGTGAAGCCTTCACCTTTTGGAAGAAGGTGCACCAGAATCTCAAGAGGCAAAGGCAACACCACTGAGTGCAGACCTCCCTAGGTGTCCCACCCACCAAAGGAGGGAAGCATTCTGGAGTGCAGCCTCCACCTTTTGGAAGAAGGTGCACCTGAATCCCAAGAGGCAATGGCAACACCACAGAGTGCAGACCTCCCTGGGTGTCCCACCCACCTAAGGAGGGAAGCATTCTGGAGTGAAGCCTCCACCTTTTGGAAGAAGGTGCACCTGAATCCCAAGAGGCAATGGCAACACCACAGAGTGCAGACCTCCCTGGGTGTCCCACCCACCTAAGGAGAGAAGCATTCTGGAGTGAAGCCTTCACCTTTTGGAAGAAGGTGCACCTGAATCCCAAGAGGCAATGGCAACTCCATAGAGTGCAGACCTCCCTAGGTGTCCCACCCACCTAAGGAGGGAAGCATATGGAGTGCAGCCTTCACCCTTTTGAAGACGGTGCACCTGAATCCAAGAGGCAATGGCAACACCACAGAGTGCAGACCTCCCTGGGTGTCCCCCCCACCCAGGAAGGGAAGCACTCTGGAGTGCAGCCTTAACCTTTTGAAAGAAGGTGCACCTGAATCCCAAGAGGCAATGGCAACACGACAGAGTGCAGACCTCCCTGGGTGTCCCACCCACCCAAGAAGTGAAGCATTCTGGAGTGCGCTTCACCCTTTGAAGACGGTGCACCTTGAATCCCAAAGAGGCAATGGCAAAACCACAGAGTGCAGACCTCCCTGGTGTCCCCCGCACCCAAGAAGTGAAGATTTCTGGAGGCAGCCTCCACTTTGGGAAGAAGGGCACCTGAAGTCCCAAAGGCAATGGCCCACCCACAGAGTGAAGACTTCCCTAGGTTGTCCCAACCCACCCCTTTTTTAAAGGAGGGAAGCATTCTGGAGTGCAGCCTTCACCTTTTGGAAGAAGGTGCACCTGAATCCCAAGAGGCAATGGCAACACCACAGAGTGCAGACCTCGGGGGTCCCCCACCCACCCTAAGGGAAGGAAGCACTCTGGGAGTGAAAGCCCTCCCCTTTTGGAAGAAGGGGCACCCTGAGTCCCAAGAGGCAATGGCAACACCAACAGAGTTGCAGACTCGGGTGTCCCACCCACCTAAGGAGGGAAGCACTCTGGAGTGAAGCCTTCACCTTTTGGAAGAAGGTGCACCTGAGTCCCAAGAGGCAATGGCAATACCACAGAGTGCAGACCTTCCTGGGTGTCCCACCCACCTAAGGAGGGAAGCACTCTGGAGTGAAGCCTTCACCTTTTGGAAGAAGGTGCACCTGAGTCCCAAGAGGCAATGGCAATACCACAGAGTGCAGACCTCCTGGGTGTCCCACACCACCTAAGGAGGGAAGCATTCTTGGAGTGAAGCCTTCACCTTTGGAAGAAGGTGCACCTGAATCCCAAGAGGCAATGGCAATACCCACAGAGAGCAGACTCCCTGGGTGTCCCACCCACCTAAGGAGGGAAGGCATTCTGGAAGTGCAGCCGTCACCTTTTGGAAGAAGGTGCACCTGAATCCCAAGAGGCAATGGCAACACCACTGAGCGCAGACTTCCCTGGGTGTCCCACCCACCTGAGGAGAGAAGCATTCTGGAGTGAAGCCTTCACCTTTTGGAAGAAGGTGCACCTGAATCCCAAGAGGTAATGGCAACACCACAGAGTGCAGACCTCCCTGGGTGTCCCACCCACCTGAGGAGAGAAGCATTCTGGAGTGAAGCCTTCACCTTTTGGAAGAAGGTGCACCTGAATCCCAAGAGGTAATGGCAACACCACAGAGTGCAGACCTCCCTGGGTGTCCCACCCACCTGAGGAGAGAAGCATTCTGGAGTGAAGCCTTCACCTTTTGGAAGAAGGTGCACCTGAATCCCAAGAGGCAATGGCAACACCAAAGAGTGCAGACCTTCCTGGGTGTCCCACCCACCTGAGGAGAGAAGCATTCTGGAGTGAAGCCTTCACCTTTTGGAAGAAGGTGCACCTGAGTCCCAAGAGGCAATGGCAATACCACAGAGTGCAGACCTTCCTGGGTGTCCCACCCACCTAAGGAGGGAAGCACTCTGGAGTGAAGCCTTCACCTTTTGGAAGAAGGTGCACCTGAATCCCAAGAGGCAATGGCAACACCACAGAGTGCAGACATTCCTGGGTGTCCCACCCACCTAAGGAGGGAAGCATTCTGGAGTGCAGCCTCCACCTTTTGGAAGAAGGTGCACCTGAATCCCAAGAGGCAAAGGCAACACCACTGAGTGCAGACCTCCCTAGGTGTCCCACCCACCTAAGGAGGGAAGCATTCTGGAGTGCAGCCTTCACCTTTTGGAAGAAGGTGCACCTGAATCCCAAGAGGCAATGGCAACACCACAGAGTGCAGACCTCCCTAGGTGTCCCACCCACTCATGGAGGGAAGCATTCTAGAGTGCAGCCTTGACCTTTTGGAAGAAGGTGCAACTGAATCCCAAGATGTAATGACAACACCACAGAGTGCAGACCTCCCTAGGTGTCCCACCCACCTAAGGAGGGAAGCATTCTGGAGTGAAGCCTCCACCTTTTGGAAGAAGGTGCACCTGAATCCCAAGAGGCAAAGGCAACACCACTGAGTGCAGACCTCCCTAGGTGTCCAACCCACTAAGGAGGGAAGCATTCTGGAGTGAAGCCTTCACCTTTGGAAGAAGGTGCACCTGAATCCTAAGAGACAAAATGGCAACACCACTGAGCGCAGACCTCCCTAGGTGTCCCACCCCCACCTAAAGAGGGAAGCATTCTGGAGTGAAGCCTTCACCTTTTTGGAAGAAGGTGCACCAGAATCTCAAGAGGCAAAGGG
>NC_087222.1:36647386-36659886 GCF_015104395.2 Macrobrachium nipponense
GCGTCAATAAACTGCGGGCTACAGACACGTAAAAGCCCTTAGGAACATCCAGAAAAAAACAGAGAATTTAACATTTTGATGGTGATTGGAGTAGTAATGAACAGAAGATGGCAAATATTAGTTGATTTTCGAGAGACTGAAAAGGTGAAATTTCTATCATTTCTATGGACAGTTACATCAAGAAAATTCAAATTATAATTTCTTTCTTCCTCTACAGTAAATTTTATAGAAGGGACTAAATTATTGAGATTATTAAGGAATTCCTGGAGGTTTTGTTTCGTGAAACTGGCCAATACAGAATATATCATCCACGTATCTAAACCAAATAACTTTCTTTTTGGGGGCAAAATTCTTGGTAAGAGTTTGTCTCAAAAAAATTCCATGTAAATATTGCTAAGGACAGGAGATAAGGGATTACCCATGGCCATGCCCAAACTTTTGTACAAAAAATTACCCATTGAAACAAAATTTACTATCTTTGATACATAACCTTATGAGACTAATGAGATTTGCTACACTTAAGGGAATGTCATGACGCTCTAATTCCTCTTCCAAATATTCAAGTAAGTCATCTACAGGCACTTTTGTAAATAAAGAGACAACATCAAAACTAACCATATTAAAATCATAATCAAATTTAAACTATTCAATTTGTTTTATAAAATCAACATTGTTTTTCACATTCGTGTTAGAAATATTTCCTACCAAAGGAGTAAGAATTTTTACAAGCCATTTAGATAAATTATACGAAACTGAGCCCACTGAACTGTGCATGAACGAGCAAGGAAGGGCAAATTTCTTCCGCAATAATTGTTTTCCATCCCACTATTTCCATAGAGTCCTTTAATAAGCTCCTAACCACTAAAATGAAACCGCCGATTCCCATATATACCGCTCCAAAATTATGTATTTATGCTAAGTTCCCTTTCCTTCACGATAAAAGCTTTAAAAAGAAATTCATGAACTTATAATTCATAATGAACTGCCAGCAGTTAATTTGAAGTTGATCCCACGAAATCTCTCTAGTACACGTTCTTTTTCAGAGCGAAGGACAGACTGAGCCCTTCCTTGACATCCAACATTGTTTATCAATATACCTGTCCCAGACTGTAGTCTGGGAACCATACGTTGGATGTACGAAGGAGGCTTCTACAAGGTCCGTTTCTGCTACCCCATCAAGGTGTCAGCTTTAGGAACAGGATGCAGATTTTGTCCAATCCCGAATTATCTAATATCCGGAATCACTCTCAGATTTGTGATGCCCGCTTGGACATCAATGATTTTAAGATTTTTGGATCAGCAAGTAGAGACGACGAGTTGATGGTGCTGGAGTCCCTTCTTATTAAGACCAATGTACCAACATGAAACACCCAATCGTCGTCCACACAAAAGTTTTTAGCATAACTGCCTGTTTGTTTACTCTCCACGTTCTGTTTAGTCATCTTCTTATGTTAATTTGCTCTGCCTTTTTAGTCACTTTTTAACTCTTACCTTGGTAGGTGTTCCTTTCAAGTTCTCGTTTTAATTTGTATTGTAAATGTCAAATATCTGTTGTGCTTTTTTAGATTTTTTTATGAGTGAGTGATGTTTTAGTATTCTTAATATTATATAATTTCCAGCCTTGAGGATGCATCATGTGATGTGAAACGTCGGTGTAATAAACGATACCTGTGAAAGACATTAAGCCTTTACCTCTTCAACCTGGATGTTGAAGAGAGAGAGAGAGAGAGAGAGAGAGAGAGAGAGAGAGAGAGAGAGACCAAAATATGCAGTCAGACATGCCATACCGAATTCCACGCCCAAGTGGGCGTCCGTCCATTTTTGTAGGGGGCTCCCAATAATTCCTGTCGTCCAGAGGTACGTACGTGAAATTATAGCCCCCGATCCCCCCCACGGTTTCATGCATAAATACAGAACGTTTAACCGTACAAAGCTTATTTTTTGTACTTTTTTATTTTTTTTGTAACCAGGCAGGCAATGTCATTCCAGTATGCAAATTGCTTCTGCTACTGCCAACGACGAAGCACCAGGAAAATCTATTCCGCATTCATTCGCGGATTTCGACGGGGGGGGGGGGGGGGGGGGGCGTCGCTCCCTGAACCTGTTTCCGGACGAAATGAATTCCGTCAATAATAATAATAATGTTAATAATAATAATAATAATAATAATAATAATGTTAATAATAATATTTCCAGACAAGGTGGATTCTGCCATTAATATAATAATAATAATAATAATAATAATAATAATAATAATAATAATAATAATAATAATAATAATAATAATAATAATAATAATATTTTCAGACGAGATGGATTCTGTCGTTAATATTATAATAATAATAATAATTAATAATAATAACATTGAAAGAGTTGAATAGGCAGGATACAGTTGTTGGACACACACACACACACACACAAACAAACACAAACACACTGAACAGAAATCCTAGAATTTTGTTTAATCTTTCAATATTTAATCAACTCTTACTTTCCATTTTTATATTTCCTTACCTCCGAAATGGTTATCAATATTTTGAAAGGTATTTGTTCGAATCACTGAATGAAATTAAAAATTATATTGTTGAACGAATATTTTTTCATTTTATTTATTCATGTCTTAGTGACAATTAACGTTTTGAAACGAGGCGCGATCCCACCTCCAGCTTACTCGGGACACGTGCGAGCATTATAATTCCTGATTTAACGTAAGTTCAAACGTGCTAAAATCTATGGTCAAAAAGCGCAAATTAAAATCAATACACCGTATTTTATTGGAAATAATTGTTCTGTGGTGTTTAATAGGCACATTATTTATATTATACATTTTCATTCTTCTTGATAAGTCACAAATATCCTACGCTATAATTGCTGTATCTTTAACTCAACACAAAACAACTTTTTTCAGACCTTTTTAGGCTCTTACATAGACCTTTCCTAAACCCCCAACAACAATCACGACAAAGTAGTGTGTAAGGCTTCCTCCCAGAGTAAGCGAAAATATTAAAATTAATTATAAAAGTTATTATAAGAGCATAATGTTAGCAGGTACATAAAATGGCTGATCAACATGAAAGTATTTTTTTATTTTATTTTTTATTTTTTTTTTTTTTTGTCCCTACAGCATTTCCGCATTTGACCAAAAAACAAGAAAAAATTCAATACACTTTTTTTTGTCCCCAGCCAGGGAAACCTTTGTATAAAATAAAAACGCAAAAAATAAATATTTTTCGTTGAACAGAATATTTTAAAAATTTGAGGATTAAAGCTGTCATGGTGTTTGAGAAAAATAAGAAGAAATAAATGTTAAAAGCAGAACCAGGGATAACTAGAACATTAAATCAAAAATAAAAACTAGTTACTCTAGAGGGCTGCAATTTGGTATGCTAGATGATTGGAAGGTGGATGATCAACATACCAATTTGCAGCACTCTAGCCTCAGCAGTTTTGAAGATCTGAGTGACGGACAGACAAATAGCCAACTTTTTATTTAGGAGCTGGTGAGACCATTTTTTTTTATGTTTTTTTAATTAAAAGCTGCCAGTGTTTATGTATCTCCGTGTGGATCATGTACTATGTAGTATGTATATTTGTGTATGTATATGTAATATGGATGTATATACGTATGTATACTTGTATGCATGTGTAAGTAAATGGATATATATATATATAATATATATATATATATATATAGATATATATATATATATATATATATATATTACATATATATATGGTATATTAGTATGTATATATATGTAGATTGTATATTAAGTATGTTTATTAATTGATGTATATGTGTGCATGTATATTTTATGTAGTATATATGTATCATGAATGTATATGTATACATATGCATATGTATACACGATCGCTTTTGTTAATTTAACGTGATACAGAGAGAGAGAGAGAGAGGAGGGGAGAGAGACTTTTGTAGTGTAAATAAAAAGATATAACCACTTAAAACCCCTTAAAGGAAAACAGATATATCCACGGTATTATAACCAATTAAAAGCGTATGTATACTCCATCATAGTATAGCCAAGGGCGAGGGATATATCTCTTGTATTATAGCCTTAATATAAAGTATAGACATTTTCCAAAGTATAACCAAAGAATGGAGATCATATCTTATGTGGTGTAATACAATATTGGCGCCTTTGTAATGATAAATACACCAAGTAACTCTCTTCTCTCTCCCTCTCTCTCTACCTCTCTCTCTCTCTCTCTCTCTCTCTCTCTCTCTCAAAGGAAAGAATAATATAGTCTTGTATCCGAAGCGTTTAAGAAGACTTCCTCCTATATTCACAGGTGATCAAAGTGTTTCCTCTCTCCCATAAAAAAATTACTGACCGTCCTCTGGCCGAAAATGCTGGGCCAAAACGATTCACCCTGATTCTGTTAAGCCTCCTTCTCTCTTCTTCTTCTTCTTCTTCTTCTTCTTCTTCTTCTCTTCTTCTCCTTTAAAGAGTGAAGTGAGAGCGGAACCACCTGGGGCAAAATGCTGGAACCCGTGATCCAATATTACAGAGTAAATTCTACCTTTCTTTCTGTGGGATATTTCTGAGCGTTGCATTGTGGGAGAAAGGCAATATTACCCTCCTGACTCACTATATTGCTTTCTAAAAGAAGGTTTTCCGTTGAATTTAATGTCAGCGCTTTCTAAAATTCAAATATTGATAAACTTGATAAATCAGACTCATCTGTGAGACGACATTTACTCAAAGAGACGAGTTTGTTAGCCTTTCAGAAGAACATGAAAGCACATCTCGATCTCGAGGTCACTCCTGCATGAAATGGTATTGTTTCTCTTCGTTTTTAAAAGGATATTGTTTGATTATTCGAATCTTTTATTAGATTATATCTCCACGAAAATGGAATTCCTGTAGAGTAAACTATATTCGAGGTATTTGTAAGGTGTGAAGGACATTTTGATAAATGTATATATAAGTATATATATATATATATTCCTGTAGTATATAGTATATCTGAAACTTCAATTAGTGGGATTAAGCCTCCCTGACCATGAGAGAGCTCTACCCGAAAGAAATGGCGGAATTTGCTGCCGAATAAATAATTAGGAGATTAAATAGGATTCATTTGTGCAATGGGGGATTGCGAGAGGATGTGGAATATATAATAGAAGGGGAAAATGGGGATTACTGGGGAATTCTGCATTTTGTGGAGGGATCGTGAATTTCGGTGTAAATATATCTAATATGTCTGGGGTAGGAGTAATGAGAGTGGCATTATTATTATTATTTTTTTTTAGAAGAAATCTTTCCTGCTATCCACAAGGAATTTTGGAATGAAGTTGCAAGCCTTACACCTTGTATTCATCATATTTTGTGTAATATATACTTATAGATATCCATCATTATATATATATATATATATATATATATATATATATATATATATATATATATATATATATATATATATATATATCACCAATTACAATTTGCAATTTTCAAGAACAACCTCAACCATGTACATACAAACTAACAAACAAACAAACAATGAAAAATATTAACATAATTGGATCTCATCGCCAAGGGCCGGTTAAGGTGTGTCCCAGAGTAGGGGGGGGGGGGGGGGGGGTGGGGGGGGGGGGGGGGGGGCTTCCAGGGGTGTGTGGGGTGTTTCAGGGAAAGGGGGCGGGGTGTGTGTAGCCAACCGTAACCAAAATATGTCTCGCTCCTCTCGTAAAGACGAACATAAAACAATTTATGTCTGAGTAACACAATTTCGTGGCTGGGCAAAATAAATCTTCATTTGGTGAGACTTCCCTACTGTTTTTTCTATTTTTCGAAAATCCCCTCAATTTTTTCAAGAACATATATAAATATATATATATATATATATATATATATATATATATATATATATATATATATATATATAAGCAAAACCTGCTATAATATTAGAAACAGGTATTAATTTATAAAAAAGGAGAGATGTGGTAGACAGAGTAGTTGATTTGGGAATATATATATATATATATATATATATATATATATATATATATATATAATTACAAACAATCATAAATGAAACAAGGTGAAAGGCTTGCATCGCCATCCCAATATCACTTGTGGATATCAGGAAAGGTTTCCTCTCAAATAATAATAATAATAATAATAATAATAATAATAATATTAATAATAATAATAATAATGCCACTCTCATTACTCCTACCCCAGACATATTAGATATATTTACACCGAAATTCACGATTCCTCCACAAAATGCAGAATTCCCCAGCTATTCCCACTTTCCCCTTCTATTATATATTCCACATCCTCTCGCAATCCCCCATTGCACAAATGAATCCTATTTAATCTCCTAATTATTTATTCGGCAGCAAATTCCGCCATTTCTTTCGGGTAGAGCTCTCTCATGGTCAGGGAGGCTTAATCCCACTAATTGAAGTTTCAGATATACTATATACTACAGGAATATATATATGTATATATACGTTTATCAGAATGTCCTTCACACCTTACAAATACCTCGAATATAGTTTACTCTACAGGGATTCCATTTTCGTGGAGATATAATCTAATAAAAGATTCGAATAATACAAAAATATCCTTTTAAAAACGAAGAGAAACAACACCATTTCATCCAGGAGTGACCTCGAGATCGAGATGTGCTTTCATGTTCTTCTGAAAGGTTAACAAACTCGTCTCTATGGGTTAATGTCGTCTTACAGATGAGTCTGATTGATCAAGTTTATCAATATTTTGAATTTTAGAAAGCGCTGACATTAAATTCAACGGAAAACCTTCTTTTAGAAAGTAATATAGTGAGTCAGGAGGGTAATATTGCCTTTCTCCCACAATGCAACGCTCAGAAATATCCCACGGAAAGAAAGGTAGAATTTACTCTGTAATATTGGATCACGGGTTCCAACATTTTGCCCCAGGTGGTTCCGCTCTCACTCCACTCTTTAAAGGAGAAGAAGAAGAAGAAGAAGAAGAGAAGGAGGCTTAACAGAATCAGGGTGAATCGTTTTGGCCCAGCATTTTCGGTCAGAGAAAGTTATAATTTCTTTTTATCAGAGAGAGGAAACCCTTTGATCACCTGTGAATATAGGGGAAGTCTTCTTTAAACACTTCGGATATAAGACTATATTATTATTTCCTTTGAGAGAGAGACTTCACTGGCCCTGATAAGAGTTACTTGATGTATTCATCATTACAAAGGCGTCAATATTGTATTACACTATATAAGATATAATCTCCATTCTTTGGTTATACTTTGGAAAATATCAATACTTTATATTAAGGCTATACTACGAGAGATATATCCTTCTCCCTTGGCTATAAATTTCTATTTAAAGCATTTTCGTGGTAACACTACAAAAGGCTCTCTCTCTCTCTCTCTCTCTCTCTCTCTCTCTCTCTCTCTCTCTCTCCCCTAAACCCACAAGATCTATAACACAGGAAACTTCTAAAGATACATTGTACAGGATTCAAACACTCACAAACATGTTTGTGAGTGTTGTGTATGTGTGTGTGTGTTTCATATATAACTTCATATGGTATAGGTTAATGTATGTGTGCTTACCTGATTGTTAATACACACATACACACACATACCTAGTACATACACATCACAAACATTCTCTTAGTTCCAGTTCAACATAACTGTAGGTGTGAATGTTGGAAGCACTTGTCTACATATGTCTTTATTACACATTCATGTGTATACCTGTGTACGCATGTCCAAATGTACATAAATATACATTGAAACGACCATTTATATATATAAATCAAAATTAGAAAGTGATATTTATCCTCTACAGAATTTGCAATGTTAAATAAACTTTTTATTTTCGTTCGCCCCAAAACTAATTCTAACTTTTCATTTCGTTTGCCGTTTTAATTTGTCCCAGGGGTAAATTTCCGAGATGTATATATTTCACCCGACCTGGTTTTTTTGCCATGTTCCAGGTTAGGTTAGGTTAGGTGGAGTTAGGATTGGTTAGATCAGGTCAGGTTAAGGTTAGGTTAGGTCAGGTTAGTTCAAAGAAATCCCCTCCAGTTTTTTAGCCATGACCCTAGTTTAGGTTAGGTAAAGGTCAATTTGGGTGTTGGAAACATAACAAGATGATTTTCAAGGAGATTTTATGGTTAGTTTTTAAGATATGGCTTCCCGGAGACTACAGATCGTGGAAATACTCGACTGCTAAACTATTTGGTCAAAATTCTGAAAATACTAAAATATTTTGAAGTATATTTCATAATATATTCAATTTAATTTTAGATCTCTCAAAAGATATAACCCCATATGTCTGTTGCTGTCATTTAATTCACTTTCATTTTAGATCTCTCAAAAAATATAACCTCATATTTCTGTTGCTGTGATTTACAAACACACATACACGAGGGGCGTGTTTGTGTATATACGTACACTCATCATGTACGTATACGTAAGTATGCTGCTCTGCCCAATTGTACAAAGAACAAGTCCCGTCCGTCTTCCTGCCGTGGATTTTAGGTAAACAACAAAACATAAAAAAAAAAATGGTGATATATTGTCTTAATCTGTGGTTTATGTAAAACTATCTGCAAAAAGTTACCGTGTTATATTTTGCGAGTTATATATTGAGCATATTTCTCAAACAGGGATTCAGAACTGGTTTTTATTTTGAATAGAAGTGGGGTGGTTCCTATCTCTCTCTCTCTCTCTCCTCTCTCTCTCTCTCTCTTTCTGTACATATAAACTATGTATGAAATTTTATATATATATATATATATAATAATATATATATATATATCTATATAATATATATATATAGAGAGAGAGCAGAGAGAGAGAGAGAGAGAGAGAGAGGAATCATGTCACACAAACATGAAAATTCATCTTTAAAATAATCATGTATTTTACTCAACCAACTGCCTGGATGAGGACGGTAACTATACCTTCTTTCCATAAATGAAATAAACATTTTTAAGAAATCATATAACTGAACTTAGCGTTTCTGTTTGTGGTTATGATTTGGTTAAAGCGATTATTAACCAGAAATTAACCAATATTTGGGGTAATTAGCAAATCCCCAATTTCTGTCACCTCGGGAGGCTAATGAGGTCATCAACCAGTCAATGATTTTGAGATTATTTCTTTACATTTTCATTGATTAATTATTGATGCTTCGTCCATGAATGATAATCACATTTAAAATGACTTTATTAATTACAGTTTATACTCCTTAATATTGATAATTTTGTCGGTGACAAATAACCACAAAGATAAGGAATAGATGACAAATGAATTAACAAAAAAGATATCAATCTTTCACCAGTCAGTTTAACTTTTTTCTACCGGTACTCTTTTCGTCAGTGTTACGTCAAGATAATTCAAACGTTTTCCTATCGGGTTACGAACAGGTTTCCCGTCTTATAAAGAATCCTATTTAGAGCTTTGTAGAACTACGTAGAGCTTTGTGGATATTTGTAGAGCTTAGAGATTTGTAGAACTTCACAGATGTAATTAGAGTTTCGTGAATATTTGTAGAGATTCTTAGAGCTTTGTAGAGCTTCACAGTGGTGATTAGAGCTTCGTGGATATTTGTAGAGCTTCACAGATGTGATTAGAGCTTTTTGGATATTTGTAGAGCTTCTTAGAGCTTTGTAGAACTTCACAGATGTAATTAGAGCTTCCTGGATATTTGAAGAGCTTCTTAGAGCTTTATAGATGCAATTAGAGCTTTGTGGATATTTGTAGAGCTTATTAGAACTTTGCAGAGCTTTACAGAGGTAATTAGGACTTCATTGATATTTGTAGATCTTCTTAGAGCTTTGTAGACCTTCACAGTTGTAATTAAAGCTTCCTGGATATTTGTAGAGCTTCTTAGAGCTTTGTAGATGTAATAAGATCTTTGTGGATATTTGTAGAGCTTATTAGAACTTTGTAGAGCTTTACAGAGGTAATTAGAGCTTCATTGATATTTGTATATCTTCTTAGAGCTTTGTAGACCTTCACAGATGCAATTAGAGCTTCATGTATATTTGTAGAGCTTCTTAGAGCTTTGTAGATCTTCACATATGTAATTAGAGCTTCGTGGATATTTTGAGACATTGTTCGAGATTTTGTAGAGCTTTACAGAGGTAATTAGAGCTTCGTGTATATGGGTAGGACTTCTTAGAGCTTTGTAGACCTTCACAGATGTAATTAGAGCTTCATGGATATTTTAGGGCTTTGGAGAGCTTTATAGATTCACAGATGTAATTAGAGCTTTGTGGATATTTGTAGGGCTTCTTAGAGCTTTGTAGACTGTTACAAATTTAATTAGAGCTTCGTGGATATTTGTAGAGCTTAGAGATCCACAGAAGTTATTAGAATTTTGTGGATATCTGAAAAGCTTTGACGAGCTTTGAAGAACATCAGGGAGATTTGTAAATACTGTTAGAGCTTATTAGAGCTTCTTAAAACTATTTAGAGCTTCCTGGAGCGTTGTCGAGCTTCTTACGAACGAACAGAACTTCATAGAGCTTCTTAGCTCTTTGTATACCATCTTACAGTTTTGTAGACCTTCACAGATGTAATTAGAGCTTGTTGGATATATGTTGAGCTTCTTAGAGCTTTGTAGGCCTTCACAGATGTAATTAGAGCTTGTTGGATGTATGTAGAGCTTTACAGAGGTGATTAAAGCTTCGTGTATATTTGTAGAGTACTTAGAGCTTTGTAGAGCTTTACAGAGGTAATTAGAACCTTGAAGATATTTGTAGAGCTTCTTAGAGCTTTGTGGTCCTTCACAGATGCAATTAGAGCTTGTTGGATATATGTAGAGCTTCTTAGAGCATTGTAAAGTAGAGCTTCACAGATGTGATTAGAGCTTTGTGGATATTTCTAGAGCTTCTTAGAGCTTCATAGATGTAATTACAATTTGTTGGATATATGTAGAGCTTCTACAGTTTCACAGAGGGGATTAGAGCTTCATGGATATTTTTAGAGCTTTGTAGGCCTCCAAAGATGCTAATTAGAGCTTCTTAACACCTTATAAAGCTTCCTGAAACTTTGTCTAACTCCTTACGAGCTTACAGAGCTTCATAGAGCTTCTTAGCGCTTGTAGAGCATCTTGGAGCATTGAAGAACTTCTTAAGAGCTGTACAGAGCCCCGTAGAGCTTTATAGAATATTTGGAAGCTTCTTAGGGCTCTAGAGAATTTTGGAGCTTTTTGAGTATTATAGTACTTTTATATGGCTTAAAATAGCATTTTTAAACTTAGTAGAGCTTTATAGAGTTTAAAATAGCTTCTATGAGCTTTACAGATCTGCGCATAGCTTCTTAGAATCAGCAGAGCCTCTCAGAGCCTTCTATAGGGCTTCTTACGATACCTGAAAGCTTCTTAGAGAGCTTCTTAGAGCTATGTCAGTCGCGTCTGAAGCGATTTTATAATTCTATTTATTGTTGTGTTTCTGCTCCCCATCTTTATTATCTATTAATGTTTTTCTAATTCTTTGTTTGTATCGTCACAATGGCCTCATTTGGAAGGGTTTCTCCCCAGGCTATTTTGATGGTTTTATGTCTGTTATTAGAGAGAGAGAGAGAGAGAGAGAGAGAGAGAGAGAGAGAGAGAGAGAGAGAGAGAGGTATTCAATTCATTCATGAAGATTCTGCAGCAGTAGAATTAGAAGTCATTGCAATGTTTTGATGGGCTCGTTCATTCGGGCCAAAAGTGGAGCAGAGGATGATTTTGCAACAAACGAAGCCTTTGCGGCGTAAGACTTTGCAAGAGAAAAGCATCTTTGCAACAGAAGAAGACTCTGCCCTCAAAACAAAAGCAGATTCTCCAACACGAAAAGATATTACTAAAAGATATTGCAATGTTTTGATGGGCTCGTTCACTATATTAAAAAAACTGTATAATTCCAACGAAATACGATATGGAAATAGAGTAACTAATGAATTCTCTACTGAATCACCATCATAAACAAACCCATGTTTTTAAAATAACAGGGTTCCATCAACCAGTTATTATTTGAACTGTTATCAAAATATGTGTATACGTTTGTAGTAATGTCCTGATGTTTTGGAGAATAGCTATATAGCTATAATAGCTAAATAAAAATCAATATACATATATGTTTATACATATATATATAGTATATATATATATATATATATATATATACATATATATACTATATATACATATACATAATATAATATATATATATATATATATATATATATATATATATATATATGAAAATTTGAGCATTTTATAAGTTAATATACATAATTTTTAGTGGAGTGATTTTGGAAATTCGTTCAAAATTGTTTAAACAAATAAGAACATCTCTCTTAAAGATGGAATATTTGTCAGTTACCCCAATAGGAAAATTTTTAGGCTCGCCACTTAACACTAGGGATATTATATACAAGCCAGGAAGGCTTGGCGTAACACGGACCAAAATGGTACCTGTAGAAAAAAGTTACGCTGACCGGTGAAAGATGATTTCTTTTTTGTTAATTCATTTGTCATC
>NC_087222.1:36662386-36699886 GCF_015104395.2 Macrobrachium nipponense
TCTCTCCTTCTCTCTCTCTCATATGGAAAACTATCTCTCTCAGTCTCTATCTCTCTTGTGGAAAACTCTCTCTCTTTGTCTCTCGCTCTCTCGTGGAAAGCTTTCTAAACTCTCTCTCTCTCCCTCATATCATAGGCGTAACTGCGGGGGCCACAGGGGGGCACGTGTACCCCCATTTGAAACTGGTGCTCCCCCCCCCACCCGATTTTGAGTTCATGTAGCTTGTAGTAAAACCTAAGTTTAATTTTCAATTATTATTATTATTTATTTATTATTTATTATTATTATTATTATTATTTTATTATTATTTATTATATTTTATTATTATTTATTATTAATTATTATTATTGTTATAATAATTATTATTAATGTTAAAGTTTTCTACATCAAGTAGTTTGGATGTTTTTTGTATACGAAGATAAGTGGAGTTTTACTATATTAACCGTCAGAAATACATCAATTTTCTTGATATATCTCAGGAGTATACGTATTCGTTTTCCAGACGTTATGTAAGTGTGAAGGAAATGTAATCAAATGACGTACAGAAAATAATTTATGGCCAAAAAAAATTAGTGGATAATGTAAAATTTGGAAATTAAAATATGACAGAAAATGAAAACTTCAAAAACTCCGCACACGCACGTGTATTATACAAAAATGTTATATACATGTATAACGCAACAATGTCAGTGGACTGACTTATGAAAATTTTGTACTATTCTATTTTATACGTATCACACACAAATATCCATAGAAATAAATAATTAGTTTTATCCTTTTTAATTTGTGGATGCGTTTGGATGTTTATCAGATGCATAACGCTGACCGTTGATTCACATGCAAACCAAGGCCTACTATGCTATAGAATATAAGCTAGATCTTGACCGTACGAACTGGCTGGCTCGGTTACCTATTCAAAATTATTTGCAATCTGGTCCTCAACAAAATCTATATTTATTCTTTTTTCATAATACTAGAGAGTATTCTTAATTTGCGTGTTTTGATTGTATATTTTCTTGAAAATTTTGTGAAATATATGCATACATTCATACTGCCATTTGGTAGCAAATTATTTTTCAGCGATGCACTTTACAGCTTTGCAATACACATTGCAATATTTGCTTGTGAAAATGATTAATGTACCTGTATAATCAGTTTGGTTATTCTACAACTACGGTGACATAAACTTTTGAGAGGAACGGGCTTTAATGATTTCGTAACTGTAATTCGTATAACGTAAGACCTTAGCAAAAATCATAGTCCTAGTTTACCAGTATAGATGATAGCGCCCATGATTTCGTTGCCAGTTGATATTGCCCTAAATGAATGACTATGTGTATAACAACAATAAAAGTGAGAAATTGTATAATGCAGTTGTAATTAGATCCTCATGTAAAATTAAATGGTTCGGTACCCTAGGTCCAGGATACGTTGCCAGTTTACTTTACTTTAAAAATTAAGACATAGTTATAACACTGGTGTTTACTATTACATTTGCAGCTTCAATTCTTTATGAAAGTGATTGTAATTATGTAATTGCAATGATACAATACAGTGATAATTATTTTTTAAGTTCACTTGCGAGCATATAACCAACAGTGTTAGTTGGCCCAAGATATAGGTCTATTCATTATATTTATGGTAATAATGCCGGATTGAACATCATTATAAATTTATCGTTATATTTCATTACGATGATGTGATTAATATGCCTTATATAAACTTGCTGTAAAACATCTATGGTTACTTTTTTCCTCGTCAAATTAAACAAGTTTCATTCCAGTTTTTCATAATCAAATGAAAGGAGTACCGACTGTTGTTGAGAAGTTTTGTTTCTTTTACCCTTTCATAAAAAAAAAAAAAAAATAGAATAAAAATCTAGCTAAATGTTTAAACAATATGAGCTAAAATCGGAAAGAGTCAGTGTTTATCCTTATTTATCAGTTAAAAAAAAAAAGCTACTGGTTGGGAATTCATACCGCTAAGTTTTGAGCACTAACAAGATCACGATAAACAACTTATACATTCCTCAGAGTTCGATAAAGTCGAATATATTGCATAACTGGCAACTGTCTGAAACCGAGCGTGGATTTCCTTAGTGTGGAAATCTGGCAGCCCTGTGCGGCGGTTCCTGTTAGTAAATGGCAATCATTCTGTACGCGATCGTGTGAATGATAAAGTCACCAAGACACGGCAGGTATTTTATTTTACAATGTTATAGGCAGTGTGCTCTAAGGAAAGGCTTGCTTTGCTTAGGGCCATTTATTTAGTGCTGTAAGAAGTTTTCACCTACGTAAATTAATTAAAGACACTGGAATAAAACTAATCCTTTTTTTTCAAACTGGAGACAATCTTAAATACGGTATTATGGATATCAAAGTTTTGGGTTTATGATATATATATATATATATTATATATATATATATATATATATATATATATATATATATATAGATGAATAGATAGATAGATAGATAGCCTTTGTGTGTGCGTGTGTATTTATTTACTATTTCAAAATGTCCTAAATGTTATTGATATTATTCAGAGCAGCAGCAATAGTAGTTGTATTAGTTCATGTTCATTATATATATATATATATATATATATATATATATATATATATATATATATATATATATATATATATATATATATATATATTATGTATTCTTTTATTCATGCTAACCACACCTTAACTGATTTTACAAATGATCCTGTGACATAGCTATAGAGTGCAATCATTTCTATTTGCAAAAAGTATGGTTAAGATTATATTTCATCACTATTCTGATGCAATAAAGCCACTTCTATTATGCATTTTCTCTACTTTCTAAATATTGTCTTAGTTCAAGTCTCCTTCCCGAACATCAGTTTTATATCATGCAAGCAAACATGAAAAGTTTCTTCAAAAGGCAGTCAACTGCCGACGATCCGAATGAACCTTCTCTTTCGAGTAGGAAACGTCAAACCAATGGTGACACACAAAGCACTGTAGACTGTGAAAAAAAAAGACATATGGTTAGATTCTGCTGAATCTGCTAGTGAGACTGATTCAGTTGACAGTGACAGGGGAAGGAAGCATAGGTATTACAGCATCAGTGACACCAGGAACATCATGTATTCCAAAAGTCTCTGAACAAACACATTCAGTTCTAGGACCTGACGACATAAGCAAAGGAAGAAGAACAGAGAGTCCAACTCAACCATTACAGGTCATTTTCCCTTCAACAAGGTTTGGGAAAAAGTATCGTGCCTTTACACTCTGTTTATTTCCATCTGTCCACCTGCCTGTGGTGTTTACGCATGGTAACACTGCGTCCCGGGCTTTAAATAGTTACGCTATGTGTAAGTTTTAGGTAAATAAAAGGATATCTGGGTGTACATTTGCAACTGAAAAGTGTTTTAATAGATTACTGTATGATAATTACACCGTTAATATTCGAAATAGGATATTATTATTATTGTTGAATGTAAGCTGTATGTAACTATCTAAAGCCCGGGACGCAGTGTTACCATACGCAAACACCACAGTCGGAGGGACAGTTGGAAAAAAATAGAGTATAGGTCAGCATGGAATGATTCACACAAATGGCTTGAATATTCTGTTAGTCAAGATGTTGCTTATTGCTTCTGGTGCAGGATGTTCCCTCCCCCTAATAAACTTCCATCTGAAATTGCATTTACAACTACTGGATACCGTCTGGAAAAGAGGCTGCTGGGTTTGCTCAACATCAGCCTAGTGATTATCATATGGCAGCTCTCTGTTCATGGAAAGAGTTTCAACAACGCGTAGAATCTGGAAGTACAGTTGCAGCTGCCCTTACATCTGCCCATGAGAAAACGATAATTGATAACAGACACTATACCAAACAAGTAGCTAGAGTCCTCTGTCTGGCAGAAAGACAAAAGACTGCGCAAAGAAGATGGGAATAGTCCAAATAAGGGTAACTTCGTGGAGATCTTAGAGTTGTTAAGTGAAAATGATGATATAGTGAAAACTCGACTGAAAGGAAAGAATAGAGTTAAATACACCATCCCAAACATTCAGAATGAAATTTTTGCTCCACTGGCCTAAATGACTCAGGAGGAAATCTCAGAAGAACTGAGTTCAAATACGTACTTTTCAGTCATGATTGATGAGTCCAGGGATATCAGTAAAAAAGTGTAATTATTACTATACTCTGTTTTTTTCCATCTGTCCATCCGGCTGTGGTGTTTGCGCATGGTAACACTGCGTCCTGGGCTTTAAATGATATCTTATTTCGAATATTAACGGTGTAATTCGCATACAGTAAATTATTAAAACACTTTTCAGTTGCAAATGTACACCCAGATATCCTTTTATTTACCTAAAACTTACACATAGCGTAACTATTTGAGGCCCAGGACGCAGCGTTACCATGCGAAAACACCACAGGCGGATGGACAATTGGAAAAAAAATCGAGTATAGTTGTTCGCTATGTGTACAAGAACAATATATGAAGAATTCTTGGACTTTGTTCGGCTTCACAACCGTAATGCTAAATAACTTAAAGATAGTTTGTGTACCGTTCTGAGATTGTGTTCAATTGATCCCAGAAACTGTGTAGGGCAGATATATGATGGTGTTTCTGTAATGAGTGGAGTGAATCGAGGAGTCCAGCAGCTGTTGCGTGAAGAGTTAGTACCAAAGCAACTCACATTCACTGTTATAATCACAGGCTGAATCTTATCATTGTTGACATTGTCAGGTCAGTTCGACTGGCTGACTCTTTCTTTAGTTTGCTAGAAGAGATTTATACATTTATGTCCTCACACACACCACATGAAATTTATCTTGCAAAGCAAAAGGAATTGTTTCCTAATAAGCAAATTAGATCTCTGAAAAGGCTCAGTGATACAAGATGGTCTTGTCACTATCTATCATGTGAGGTTCTGCTTGATACCTTCCCTGCTGTCATAAGTATACCTTTGAAGAGATTTCTTCATCCCAGCGCCACATAGGCAAGCGTGCACATGTTGCAGGAAGTTTAATATATTAATTTTGCATATACATCATGCTAAGTGATGTTCACCCACATTTGACACAAAACGAAGCTTGTGTCAGATATGCTTCAGTCACCGTCTTGAGATCTGTCAGCAGCTGCCCAAATGATTGATGCTATCCAGTAGGAATTAAAGAATGAGCGCTTAGAAAAAGCTTGGCATAGCATTTGGGAGAAGGTAGTTGCGATGTCCCAGAAACACAATACTGAGGTTTCACCTGCCAAGCAAAGAATACATAAATTACCGAGCCATCTAAAGGATGCTGTTGTCTTGGAAACAACTGGACATAGAGAAGTGTGTTAGCACGTGGAACAGGAAGGGTACAAAAACACACTCTATTATCCAGTAATGGACAAAAGGCTACTAACTGAAATTGAGTCAAGATTTGATGATGCCAACAAATCCCTTTTCCATTCAATATCATCTCTTGATCCTTCCTCCCCTAAATTTTTACAGCAGGACCAGTTGGAGACAATGGCAGCTAAGTATAATGTTGATTCCAGGTTTGTACAAAATGTTAATCATTGCTCTTGCATTACCACCAACATCTGCATCTTGTGAGCGAAGCTTCTCTTCACTAAGACACATAAAGAACTACCTCAGAAATTCTGTGTGATCATAAATTGTCCGGTGTATCGGTAATTGGAATCCACCAGGACAGGTAATTGGAATCCACCAGGACAGGTAATTGGAATCCACCAGGACAGGTAATTGGAATCCACCAGGACAGGTAATTGGAATCCACCAAGGAATAGGTTAATGAATTGGAATCCACCAGGACAAGGTACTTGGAATCCCACCAGGAAATTAATACCAATTGGAATCCGCCAGGAACCAGGTACTTGGAATCCACCAGGACAGGTTAATTGGATTCACCCCAGACAGGTAATTGGAATACCACCAGGATATTGGTAATTGGCGGAATCCACCAGGCAGGTAATTTGGAATCCACCAGACAGGTAATTGGAAGCCACCAGGACAGGTAATTGGAATCCACCAAGTTGGAAACCACCGGTAATTGGAATCCACCAGGACAGGTAATTGGAATCCACCAGGACAGGTAATTGGAATCCACCAGGACAGGTAATTGGAATCCACCAGGACAGGTAATTGGAATCCACCAGGACAGGTAATTGGAATCCACCAAGACAGTTAATTGGAATCCACCAGGCGGAATAGGTAAATTGGGAATCCACCAGGACAGGTAATTGGAATCCACCAGGAAGGAATTGGAAATCCACCGGATGGTAATTGGAATCCACCAGGGAGGTAATTGGAATCCACCAGGACAGTTAACTGGGAATCCACCAAGGACGGTAATTGGAATACCACCAGGATGGTTAATTGGAACCACCAGGGACAGGTAATTGGCCACCCCCAGGACAGGTAATTGGGTCCACCAGGAAAGGGTAAATTGGAATCCACCAGGATAGGTAATTGGAATCCACCAGGACAGGTAATGGATCCACCAGGACAGTTTAAACTGGAATCCACCAGGGACATAATTGGAATCCACCGGAAGCCACATTAAACTGGAATCCACCAGGACAGGTATTGGAATCCCCCAGGACAGGTAATTGGAATCCACCAGGATGAGGTACATTGGATCCACCAGGGACGAGGTAAATTTGGAATCCACCAGGATAGGTAATTGGAATCCACCAAGGACAGTTTTACTGGAATCCACATGGACAGGTAATTGGGAATCCACCAGGACAGGTAATTGGAATCCACCTGGACAGGTAATTGGAATCCACCAGGACAAAAGTAATGGGGAATCCACCCCAGGGACAGTTAACTGGAATCCACCAGGACAGGTAATTGGAATCCACCAGGACAGGTAATTGGAATCCACCAGGATAGGTAATTGGAATCCACCAGGACAGGTAATTGGAATCCACCAGGACAGTTAACTGGAATCCACCAGGACAGGTAATTGGAATCCACCAGGACAGTTAACTGGAATCCACCAGGACAGGTAATTGGAATCCACCAGGACAGGTAATTGGAATCCACCAGGACAGGTAATTGGAATCCACCAAGACAGTTAATTGGAATCCACCAGGATAGGTAATTGGAATCCACCAGGACAGGTAATTGGAATCCACCAGGACAGGTAATTGGAATCCACCAGGATAGGTAATTGGAATCCACCAGGACAGGTAATTGGAATCCACCAGGACAGTTAACTGGAATCCACCAGGACAGGTAATTGGAATCCACCAGGACAGGTAATTGGAATCCACCAGGACAGTTAACTGGAATCCACCAGGACAGGTAATTGGAATCCACCAGGATAGGTAATTGGAATCCACCAGGACAGGTAATTGGAATCCCACCAGGATAGGTACTTGGGAATCCACCCAGGACAGGTTAATTGGAATCCACCAGGATAGGTAATTGGAATCCACCAGGACAGGTAATTGGAATCCACCAGGACAGGTAATTGGAATCCACCAGGACAGGTAATTGGAATCCACCAGGACAGGTAATTGGAATCCACCAGGATAGGTAATTGGAATCCCCCCCCCCAAACCCCCCAGGGACAGGTAAATTGGGAAATCCACCAGGACAGGTAATTGGAATCCACCAGGATAGGTAATTGGAATCCACCAGGACAGGTAATTGGAATCCACCAGGACAGTTAACTGGAATCCACCAGGACAGGTAATTGGAATCCACCAGGACAGGTAATTGGAATCCACCAGGACAGTTAACTGGAATCCACCAGGACAGGTAATTGGAATCCACCAGGACAGGTAATTGGAATCCACCAGGACAGTTAATTGGAATCCACCAGGACAGTTAATTGGAATCCACCAGGAAAGTTAATTGGAATCCACCAGGACAGGTAATTGGAATCCATTAGGACAGGTAATTGGAATCCACCAGGACAGGTAATTGGAATCCACCAGGACAGGTAATTGGAATCCACCCGGACAGATGATTGGAATCCACCAGGACAGGTAATTGGAATCCACCAGGACAGGTAATTGGAATCCACCAGGACAGGGCAAAGAATATCGACATGGAAAGGTTTGTTGATATTTTTGCCAGGAAACATAATAACAGCATGATGCAGATGTACTAAATTAATACATCTGCATCATTCTGTTATGAATACTATTGATTAAATGATTAGGTTCAATAATCAAGTAACCAATTGTAATGGAATCTTATTATTATATACTTCAACTAAAGTCGTTAACCGTAGCAATCAAATGTCTTCATTTCTTTGGATCTCACTGTTTAAACATATAGAAATATTAAATGAATAATTCCAATGTTTTTTCTTTTTTACAATAAGCAAGTGTTAATTTTGATTATCTTAATTATATTTTGTTTAAATACCAAGTGGTTTTATTTCATTGCCAAACCATTACTTATAATATCTAATTTGGATTTACAATATTGGTCAGAGGTTCATAATTTGTACTGAAAAAATATTTGAGCAAGTTTGTTAAATAAAAGTGTGATTCAAAAATTAGTAGGCTTAAATATACTTTAAAACAACCTTAATATCTCATATGCTGAACTATCTCTCTCTCTCTCTCTCTCTCCCCTTTACTTCCTCATCTCTCCTCAGCTACTCGTCTCTCTCTCTCTCTCTCTCTCTCTCTCTCTGCCGTGTCGTAAAACGCATGCAAATGTAAGAGTCATCCATAATTCACGTAGGTTGGTTCCACGAAATTTCGTGAACTGGTCCTAAGCGCTCTCCCCCCCCCCCACCCCACCCCACCCCACCTCCCGCCCCCTCCAAGGAAACGTGTGACTCAGTGGTCAGCTCTCTCTCTCTCTCTCTTCTCTCTCTCTCTCTCTCTGACCGAAATATTTAAATTTAATTTTAACCTTTTGATTTAATTCCTTATTAATTTATTTGTACTTTTATTTATTTATTAAAAGATATATATATAAATCGGTAAACCCACAGCAGCTGACATACCACCACGTACCTATTGAACTCTATACCTCGAGAGCGAGAGAGAGAGAGAGAGATAGTTTAATAATAAACGGCTGAAAAACAAGTTGTATATGAACACACAACCTCTCTCTCTCTCTCTCTCTCTCTCTCTCTCGGGAGCTTTGGACGTGCATTGAATGAGCAATAGGACACATCTTATGAGATGGTAATAAACTCGCTGAGAGAGAGAGAGAGAGAGAAAGGAGCCCCATTCTCGTCCTAATACAATTAAGAGCAGCGTCGTCGCTCGCACCTTAACACTCTCTCTCTCTCTCTCTCTCTCTCTCTCTCTCTCTCCCCTGGGGTAATTTTGCTGAGATGGACAATTACTGGCTTTATTCTATCCCATTACAAAAGGTCACCGTAATTCCCAAAGCGGTTTATCTGGCGGGGGAAAATGAGTGGGGAGGAATTCAACTGGTTTATATATATATATATATATATATATATATATATATATATATATATATATATATATATATATATTTTTATTTCGTTTATGCGGGGCGATGTAGTATACTTATCTATCTATCTATCCATCTACCTACCTACCTACATATGCATGTGTATATATTATATATATTATATAGGATATATATATATATAGATATATGATATATATCTATATATATATTATATATAATATATATATATATATATATATTGTCAAGTTAACGTAATTTATTGATTGTTTATTTTCTTAGATCAGCCTTGTAACTTAGTTTTAAGTGTTCTCTTATATTTAGTTCAGCAGCTGTATTTTCTTTACGTTAACGTAACGTTCAGTGTTTTTGCTCAGTGATTCCTCCTCTTGTTGTGAATTACCTAACTATCGTGTTAACGATTGTTTTTATTTTGTTTTCGAGTTGGAATGGAACTGTAGTGCTGTGAGTGGAGGCCGGCCAAAAATAGTTCGGGCCTGTATAAGCTTCTGGACGTACGCTCTTTTGTTGGCAGCCTTCCGGAGATTTATCTCACGCCTTTTTGGAGGAATACTCCGACGGACCTCCCTTGGAAGTGGTTTTCCGTAGATGTGCTGAGCCATCTACGGCATATGTGCATTGTGGAGTTTGATCACGGCTGTGATAGCGCAGGTTATCGTCACTTGCGACGCCTGTACTCCTGATTCCCGCCGGAGGATTTGGCGGAAGACGTGGTCGTCGCTGTCCCGCCACGTAGGAGGCGTTACGCCAACCACTGTCCTGTCCGTCTTCAGCTGCTTGTCCAGGAGAGCTAAGGGCTCGTGAGGAGGCTCGTAGGGAGGCAATTGCCAGGTAAGAGGTGATTATCCTGTGTTGTCCCTCGGAAATTATCTCGACCCCTGGGTCTACCTGGACAATTTGTGGGCTCCCCCGTATAGCTGCTGGGAGGTTGAAGCAACTTCCGTGAACTCCTGTGCACTTCGTTATACGCGAGGATTTGCGTATTTAAATATCGATTATATTTGTATATATATGTATGTTGTATTGAGTTGTCGGTATTGGGTATTTACTGTCCCTCAGAATATTATTTGAATTTAGTTTTAAGTTAGTACCAACACTGTTAGGTAGGAGATTTAAGGTTTTCCTGTCTTTATTTTCTCTAGTCTTCCTTCAATCTTATAATTATAGGTTAGTGGTTTTTTTTTCATTATTGGGCCCGTAGTATTATTTGAGCCTTTGGCATGTTATGTCCTTTCCTTTACTTTGTTAGGGTTAGCTTTCAGTATTAGGAGTCCTTGTGAGCTGTTATTTGCTCCTTGTATTTTGTGTATTTAATGTTAAGGTTCCTCACAAGGCTTATTTAGTGTTAAGTGTATTTTGTAATTAAATATGTAATTTGTTCTGGTGTTTTGTGTCCACATTCCTCATACCCTGTGTACTTTCTTACTGCCTACGATCCCTGTGATTATTGAAATATAAAGAACCTGTATTACGGCCAAAGGGGTCGTAACAATTTGGCGACCGTGACAGGATTGTACGCAGGTGTGCACAGAGTTTGGGTTTGTGGAGCAACTCTGGGATAGGTTGCAATATTTAATTTGGTTTTGTTGCTTGCCTTACTTTCCCCCCTTGTAGGTAATTCACTATGGAAGACTTTGTTTTTGACCAGCAGAATTTTTGGGGCTCGCTGACTGCCTTAAAATATCTTGGCCCATATAAGTAAAGAGCATTTGAGGAGTTGTGCTCATTGGTTAACTATTTCTTTTAGACCCACGGACACTAAGGCTCAGTTGTTGTTGTCTGTTAAGGCGATGGTGGCTCGTGGTATAGCTGAGGGTGAGGATTTGGCTAGGGATATGATTAGTGGAACTTCTGGAGAAGATAATTCTGTTGATGAAGAGGTCAGTGTTAATCCTGGGCTGTCACTATTTGAGGACCACCCTCGTACTGGTGTTATGTATAATGGTCCAGCTAATTTAACAGTAAAAACTAAAGTTTCTAATAACCCCTTTGTAGAGGTACAGCCAGAGCCAGTACAGTCTGTGGTGAATCCTGAAAATGAGGACCTTAGTATAATTTGTAAAAGAATAGAATTATTGAAGGTACAATTCGAAGAGAATGAGAGGGCGAGGCGCCATGAGTTGGAAATGGCTAGAATTAACTTAGACTTGGCTAGGTTGCGAGCTAACCCTGACTTTAACAGTACTCCCACCGGTTCTTCCGATAGGTTTAACATGAGTGCGGCATTAAAGTTGGTGCCTGTGTTTGATGAGGGTAACGTGCCTGAGTTCTTTAAGGCTTTTGAGCGGGTGGCCACTAGGTTGTCTTGGCCCACTGAGATGTGGACTGTATTAATTCAATGCAGGTTAGTAGGTAAGGCCATTCGCCAATATAATGCTTTGGAAGAGAGTGTAGCCAGAGATTACTATAAAGTTAAGGCATTAATTCTCAAGGCGTATGACTTGGTCCCTGAAGCTTATCGCCTGAAATTTAGGAATTCTATGAAGCCTAATACTATGTCGTATGTGGAGTATGCCCGTCTTAAGGAGGAGCAGTTTGACGACTGGGTAAAGAGTCGCCAGGTGGTCTCCTTCTCCTCCTTGAGGGAGCTGATGCTACTTGAGGAGTTTAAGAAAACTTGTAGTAAAGAACTTAGAATTCACCTAGAGGAGGTAAAAGCATATAACATAAGTAAAGCTGCTCAGATAGCTGATGAGTTTGTGTTAACACACCGTGTAGGTAGTAGTAGTTTTGGCTCATCAGTCGTTAAATCCCAGCCTGCCAGGCCAAACAATAATAATTGGAGATCCAATAACCCCTTTAAAACAAAGGTTGAAGGTAGCCAGGGAAATAACCCGAGTGGAAGGAACACACGGGTGTTTTCCCAGAGTAATCAAAGTTCCAGTAATGTTGGTAGAGCTAGGGGAACTTGTTTTTGGTGCCACGAGCAGGGTCACTTTCAAGCTCGGTGTCCTGCCCGGAGGAGGTATCTCCAGCGGAACGGAAGGGGAGGTAACAACAATGTCCCCATATCTTTGATTGCTAATGCCCCTACTACCCCTAATGCTGAAGTTGAGTGTTCCCCAGGAACTGAAGGAAGGGTTATGTTTAGTGGTAGTGGAGGTGAAATAAACCAATCGCCTACTAGCTCTCCTTTGTGACTTTTTGACAAATATATTTGGCCTGGCAGTTTGGTGGTTGATAGTAAAGTTATCAGAGTGAACTTCTTAAGGGACACTGGGTCTGCTCGATCATTGGTGTTGTCAAAGGTTTTGAAGGATGTTGGTGAGCATTCTGGAAATTATGTGGTCCTGGGTGGGTTCCCTGATACAGTGGTTTCTGCACCTTTTGGTGGAGGTAGAGGCATTCTTCCCAGGGTATCACAAGGTGACAGAATTGGCAGTGTAGAAAAGCTCCCCATACCCTGGTATTGACGGCATTTTGGGAAATGATATGTTGGATGCCCGAGGTTATGAATTATTCCCAATAGTGTCCGTAACTGCAAGTCCTGTGGCAATTACCACTCGAGCTTCTGCAAAGGCTGCTGCCGCCTTACAGAATGAGGATAATTTAAACTTTAGTAGTTTAGAGGTAGAGGTAGAGAGACCCGGGTCTGTAGGTAGTAGTAGTAGTAGTAGTTTTATGAATAAAATATTTAATCCTGATTGTGACCGTGTAAGCTTTATTGAAGCTCAGAAGGCTGAATTCAATTATGAATTAGGAGGTACGGATGATTTAACAAAACCAAGGTTCTGTGTGATTAGAGGTTTGTTGTATAGAGTTAGTCGTCCTCTGGATCACAGCTTTGAACCAAACCTCTGGGTAGAACAGATTGTGGACCTTCAAAATATCAGAATGATGTCCTTGGTTTAGCTCATGAGGATTCCTTTTCTGGTCATTTTGGAG
The DNA here is from genome assembly GCF_015104395.2 of Macrobrachium nipponense. Classification (NCBI taxonomy): domain Eukaryota; kingdom Metazoa; phylum Arthropoda; class Malacostraca; order Decapoda; family Palaemonidae; genus Macrobrachium; species Macrobrachium nipponense. The sequence goes on from NC_087222.1 coordinate 36,675,702, forward strand.
TTTGCAAAACCCATAGTAGATTGGCAAAGTATTTTTGGTGGCCAGGATTGAAATCCTCGGTGAAGAAATTTGTAGGAAGTTGTGAAACATGTCAAGTAATGGGTAAACCTAATAAAACTATTCCTAAAGCCCCTTTGCATCCAATTCCTGCAATTGGGGATCCTTTTGTAGAGTTGGTTGTTGATGTGGTTGGGCCTTTGCCCCGAACTAAATCTGGATTTACTTATCTTTTGACTATAATGGACAGAGCGTCTAGGTTTCCTGAAGCTTTTCCTATGAGGAAAATTACATCCAAAGTAGTGTTTGAGAAACTAATAGAATTTTTTTCCAGGTATGGGTTGCCTCGTAAAATTCAAACTGATTGTGGCACTAATTTCACGAGCAAGGTATTTAAGGGTAAATGTGCTGAACTGGCCATTCAGCACATTACCAGTGTACCTTACCACCCAGAGAGTCAGGGTGTAGTGGAAAGGTTCCACCAAACCCTTAAGTCTATTCTAAAAAAGTACTGTTATGAGCAAGGTGAGGATTGGGATAAAGGTCTTCCCTTTGCTCTCTTTGCTATACGTAATCATCCCAATTCTTCCACAGGTGTAGCTCCATTTGAGTTGATTTTTGGACATAAAGTACGTGGGCCTCTAGAAATTTTCCATGAGTTGCTAGAGGTTAGTCATAAGAAAGTATTGAATGTGGGCGAGTTCGTTGAGGACCTGAGGAGTAGATTATCAGCTGCCTGGAAATTTGCCCAGGATAATTTGGTGTTGTCTCAGGCCTCAATGAAGGAAAATTATGATAAGAAGAGTAAGGCCCGTTCGTTTGAGCCTGGTGAGCTTGTTTTGGTTTTGAGCACAGACTCTGACAATTTTCTGGAACCTAGGTATAAGGGGCCTTGGAAGGTACTTCGGAAATTGTCTGATGTCAATTATGAAGTGGAAGCTCCTGGCACCAAACGTAAGTGTCGGATATTCCACATTAATAGATTGAAATCTTACACAGTTGGTAGACTTGACCCCCTAGCTATAGTATATGAGCCAGTGTCTCTAGTGTTAGAACTCACGTTAGAAGAACCAGCCGACTTGTTTTGCCAGGTATCTTCAGATGCTCTTACAGTTAATATGCAAAATTTGGAAACTTTAGAAAAGGGTTTGGAGCATCTGGAGGGTATTCAGAAGGATGACATGATAAAATTAATATCTTCTTTTTCAGACTTATTTCAGGCCTCTCCAGGTAGAACGACCTTGCTCCAACACGATGTTGATGTGGGCAGTGCTTCCCCAGTCAAAGTCCTTATCGACTAAATCCAGAAAAACGTGATATTGTCGAGAAGGAGATAAAGTATATGTTGGAGCATGATTTAATTAGACTTCGGTAAGTCCTTGAGCTCACCTATCGTACTTGTTAAGAAAGCTGACGGGCAGTTTCGCATGTGTGTGGACTACCGCAAGGTCAATGCTAATACAAAGAATGACTCTTTCCCTTTGCCTCGTATCGAGGACTGTCTTGATCGGATAGGACCTGCTAAGTTTATAACTAAATTGGATCTTTTAAAGGGGTATTGGCAGGTTCCCCTATCGGATCGAGCTCGTGAGATTTCCGCTTTTGTTACGCCCTTTGGGCTTTACGAATGTAAGGTAATGCCCTTTGGGATGAAAAATGCAGCGTGTACCTTCCAGCGGTTGATGAACCGAGTTATATGTGGTCTGGAGGGTACAGAAATTTATATAGATGATTTGGTTTATTCACAGCAATGACTGGCGGACTCATTTGGTGAGGTTAAAGAAGGTATTTGAGGCCTTGAGAGCCGCTGGTCTTGTTGTAAATTGAGTAAATGTGAATTTGGTAAAGCCAAGGTGTGTTATCTAGGTCACGAGGTTGGTTTGGGTCGGGTTACTCCTAACAAGCTAACCTCGAGGCTCTATTAAATTTGCAAAGGCCGCGCAATGTTAGTGGGAGGTCCGGAGAATTTTAGGTATGTTGGGTTATTATAGGCGATTCATCCGGAACTTCTCTGACATTGCTCAGCCCCTTACTCAACTATTGCAGAAGGGACAAAAGTTTGTATGGTCTTCTCAATGTGAGGAATCTTTTTTAAAACTGAAAACTGTCTTGATGTCTAACCCCATTCTAATGTCTCCTGACTTTCAGAAACCGTTTATTGTGGCTGTAGATGCCAGTGATGTGGGTATAGTGGAGTACTTTTTCAAAGACATGAAGATGGTGAAGTGCGTCCAGTATCCTACTTTAGTCGTAAGTTGCTGGATGCTGAGAGAAGGTATTCTACCATCGAGAAGGAGGCATTAGCTTTAATTCGTACCTTGGTTCATTTCAAACCATATGTTACTTAATAATTTTCCTTTCCGTAGAAATTTGGAGCGACCATAACCCTTTGGTGTTCATCGAAAGAAGAAAGGTTCTAACCAGAGGATTCTACGTTGGGGCTCTTCAGCTGCAGGAGTTTCCTTTAAGTATTAGCATGTTAAGGGTGTTGTTGGATAAGCTGTATTTCCATGGATGGCCCTTTCGTCTTAGGATGTAAGTTCTGGTTATTTTTTCTTCTCACCACCGAGCCCTTCTCAATTATTTCTCCTTCGGGGTTTGTATTGAAAATTATATTTAAGGTAGTCAATTTTGATCATGTTTAAAATGGTGTATGGATTCGGGCTTTGTCGTAAGTCTGTTTCATTATGTTCCGAGTTTTGCTTCACCTTATTGTTTTTCCCTTTCAGGATATTTTAGGTTAATTTCTCTCTTTTTTTTCCCTTGCAGGATGTTTTAGATTAAGTTGTCTATATGGTTATCTTCTAGTATGTAATATGATTGTGGTACTAAAAAAATGTATTCTAGTTGAATAATTTTTTTTTTGAGGGGGAGGAAGGTGTCAAGTTAACGTAATTTATTGATTGTTTATTTTCTTAGATCAGCCTTGTAACTTAGTTTTAAGTGTTCTCTTATATTTAGTTCAGCAGCTGTATTTTCTTTACGTTAACGTAACGTTCAGTGTTTTTGCTCAGTGATTCCTCCTCTTGTTGTGAATTACCTAACTATCGTGTTAACGATTGTTTTTATTTTGTTTTCGAGTTGGAATGGAACTGTAGTGCTGTGAGTGGAGGCCGGCCAAAAATAGTTCGGGCCTGTCTAAGCTTCTGGACGTACCGCTTTTGTTGGCAGCCTTCCGGAGATTTATCTCACGCCTTTTTGGAGGAATACTCCGACGGACCTCCCTTGGAAGTGGTTTTCCGTAGATGTCTGAGCCATCTACGGCATATGTTTTGCATTGTGGAGTTTGATCACGGCTGTGATAGCGCAGGTTATCGTCACTTGCGACGCCTGTACTCCTGATTCCCGCCGGAGGATTTGGCGGAAGACGTGGTCGTCGCTGTCCCGCCACGTAGGAGGCGTTACGCCAACCACTGTCCTGTCCGTCTTCAGCTGCTTGTCCAGGAGAGCTAAGGGCTCGTGAGGAGGCTCGTAGGGAGGCAATTGCCAGGTAAGAGGTGATTATCCTGTGTTGTCCCTCGAAATTATCTCGACCCCTGGGTCTACTGGACAATTTGTGGGCTCCCCGTATAGCTGCTGGGGAGGTTGAAAGCAACTTCCGTGAAAAACTCCTGTGCACTTCGTTATACGCGGAGGATTTGCGTATTTAATATCGATTATATTTGTATATATATGTATGTTGTATTGAGTTGTCGGTATTGGGTATTTACTGTCCCTCAGAATATTATTTGAATTTAGTTTTAAGTTTAGTACCAACACTGTTAGGTAGGAGATTTAAGGTTTTTCCTGTCTTTATTTTCTCTAGTCTTCCTTCAATCTTATAATTATAGGTAGTGGGTTTTTTTTCATTATTGGGCCCGTAGTATTATTTGAGCCTTTGGCATGTTATGTCCTTTCCTTTACTTTGTTAGGGTTAGCTTTCAGTATTAGGAGTCCCTTGTGAGCTGTTATTTGCTCCTTGTATTTTGTGTATTTAATGTTAAGTTCCTCACAAGGCTTATTTAGTGTTAAGTGTATTTTGTAATTAAATATTGTTTAATTTTGTTCTGGTGTTTTGTGTCCACATTCCTCATACCCTGTGTACTTTCTTACTGCCTACGATCCCTGTGATTATTGAAATATAAAGAACCTGTATTACGGCCAAAGGGGTCGTAACAATTTGGCGACCGTGACAGGATTGTACGCAGGGTGTGCACAGAGTTTGGGTTTGTGGAGCAACTCTGGGATAGGTTGCAATATTTAATTTGGTTTTTGTTGCTTGCCTTACTTTCCCCCCTTGTAGGTAATTCACTATGGAAGACTTTGTTTTTGACCCAGCCGAATTTTTGGGCTCTGCTGACTGCTTAAAATATCTTGCCATATTAAGTAAAGAGCATTTGAGGAGTTGTGCTCATTGGTTAACTATTTCTTTTTAGAACCCAACGGACACTAAGGCTCAGTTGTTGTTGTCTGTTAAGGCGTGGTGGCTCGTGGTATAGCTGAGGGTGAGGATTTGGCTAGGGATATGATTAGTGGAACTTCTGGAGAAGATAATTCTGTTGATGAAGAGGGTCAGTGTTAATCTGGCTGTCACTATTTGAGGACCACCCTCGTACTGGTGTTATTTATACTGGTCCAGCTAATTTAACAGTAAAAACTAAAGTTTCTAATAACCCCTTTGTAGAGGTACAGCCAGAGCCAGTACAGTCTGTGGTGAAATCCTGAAAATGAGGACCTTAGTATAATTTGTAAAAGAATAGAATTATTGAAGTACAATTCGAAGAGAATGAGAGGGCGAGGCGCCATGAGTTGGAAATGGCTAGAATTAACTTAGACTTGGCTAGGTTTGCGAGCTAACCCTTGTACTTTACAGTACTGCCCCACCGGTTCTTCTTCCGATAGGTTTAAACATGAGTGCGGCATTAAAGTTGGTGCCTGTGTTTGATGAGGGTAACGTGCCTGAGTTCTTTAAGGCTTTTGAGCGGGTGGCCACTAGGTTGTCTTGGCCCACTGAGATGTGGACTGTATTAATTCAATGCAGGTTAGTATGTAGGCCATTCGCCAATATATGCTTTGGAAGAGAGTGTAGCCAGAGATTACTATAAAGTTAAGGCATTAATTCTCAAGGCGTATGACTTGGTCCCTGAAGCTTATCGCCTGAATTTAGGAATTCTATGAAGCCTAATACTATGTCGTTATGTGGAGTATGCCCGTCTTAAGGAGGAGCAGTTTGACGACTGGGTAAAGAGTCGCCAGGTGGTCTCCTTCTCCTCCTTGAGGGAGCTGATGCTACTTGAGGAGTTTAAGAAAACTTGTAGTAAAGAACTTAGAATTCACCTAGAGGAGGTAAAAGGCATATAACATAAGTAAAGCTGCTCAGATAGCTGATGAGTTTGTGTTAACACACCGTGTAGGTAGTAGTAGTTTTGGCTCATCAGTCGTTAAATCCCAGCCTGCCAGGCCAAACAATAATAATTGGAGATCCAATAACCCCTTTAAAACAAAGGTTGAAGGTAGCCAGGGAAATACCCGAGTGGAAGGAACACACGGGTGTTTTCCCAGAGTAATCAAAGTTCCAGTAATGTTGGTAGAGCTAGGGGAACTTGTTTTTGGTTGCCACGATCAGGGTCACTTTCAAGCTCCCCGGTGTCCTGCCCGGAGGAGGTATCTCCAGCGGAACGGAAGGGGAGGTAACAACAATGTCCCCATATCTTTGATTGCTAATGCCCCTACTACCCTAATGCTGAAGTTTGAGTGTTCCCCAGGAACTGAAGGAAGGGTTATGTTTAGTGGTAGTGGAGGTGAAATAAACCAATCGCCTACTAGCTCTCCTTTGTGACTTTTTGACAAATATATTTGGCCTGGCAGTTTGGTGGTTTTTTTTTGAAATAGTAAAGTTATCAGAGTGAACTTCTTAAGGACACTGGGTCTGCTCGATCATTGGTGTTGTCAAAGGTTTTGAAGGATGTTGGTGAGCATTCTGGAAATTATGTGGTCCTGGGTGGGTTCCCTGATACAGTGGTTTCTGCACCTTGGTGGAGGTAGAGGCATTCTTCCCAGGGTATCACAAGGTGACAGAATTGGCAGTGTAGAGAAAGACGCCCCATCCCTGGTATTGACGGCATTTTGGAAATGATATGTGGATGCCCGAGGTTATGAATTATTTCCAATAGTGTCCGTAACTGCAAGTCCTGTGGCAATTACCACTCGAGCTTCTGCAAAGGCTGCTGCCGCCTTACAGAATGAGGATAATTTAAACTTTAGTAGTTTAGAGGTAGAGGTAGAGAGACCCGGGTCTGTAGGTAGTAGTAGTAGTAGTAGTTTTATGAATAAAATATTTAATCCTGATTGTGACCGTGTAAGCTTTATTGAAGCTCAGAAGGCTGAATTCAATTATGAATTAGGAGGTACGGATGATTTAACAAAACCAAGGTTCTGTGTGATTAGAGGTTTGTTGTATAGAGTTAGTCGTCCTCTGGATCACAGCTTGAACCAAACCTCTCGGTAGAAAACAGATGTGGTACCTTCAAAATATCAGAATGATGTCCTTGGTTTAGCTCATGAGGATTCCTTTTCGGTCATTTTGGAGTTTGCAAAACCATAGTAGATTGGCAAAGTATTTTTGGTGGCCAGGATTGAAATCCTCGGTGAAGAAATTTGTAGGAAGTTGTGAAAAACTGTCAAGTAATGGGTAAACCTAATAAAACTATTCCTAAAGCCCCTTTGCATCCAATTCCTGCAATTGGGGATCCTTTTGTAGAGTTGGTTGTTGATGTGGTTGGGCCTTTGCCCCGAACTAAATCTGGATTTACTTGTCTTTTGACTAAATGGACAGAGCGTCTAGGTTTCCTGAAGCTTTTCCTAGGTGAGGAAAATTACATCCAAGTAGTGTTTGAGAAAATAATAGAATTTTTTTCCAGGTAGGGTGTGCCTCGTAAAATTCAAACTGATTGTGGCACTAATTTCACGAGCAAGGTATTTAAGGGTAAATGTGCTGAACTGGCCATTCAGCACATTACCAGTGTACCTTACCACCCAGAGAGTCAGGGTGTAGTGGAAAGGTTCCACCAAACCCTTAAGTCTATTCTAAAAAAGTACTGTTATGAGCAAGGTGAGGATTGGGATAAAGGTCTTCCCTTTGCTCTCTTTGCTATACGTAATCATCCCAATTCTTCCACAGGTGTAGCTCCATTTGAGTTGATTTTTGGACATAAAGTACGTGGGCCTCTAGAAATTTTCCATGAGTTGCTAGAGGTTAGTCATAAGAAAGTATTGAATGTGGGCGAGTTCGTTGAGGACCTGAGGAGTAGATTATCAGCTGCCTGGAAATTTGCCCAGGATAATTTGGTGTTGTCTCAGGCCTCAATGAAGGAAAATTATGATAAGAAGAGTAAGGCACGTTCGTTTTGAGCCTGGTGAGCTTGTTTGGTTTTGAGCACAGACTCTGACAATTTTCTGGAACCTAGGTATAAGGGGCCTTGGAAGGTACTTCGGAAATTGTCTGATGTCAATTATGAAGTGGAAGCTCCTGGCACCAAACGTAAGTGTCGGATATTCCACATTAATAGATTGAAATCTTACACAGTTGGTAGACTTGACCCCCTAGCTATAGTATATGAGCCAGTGTCTCTAGTGTTTAGAACTCACGTTAGAAGAACCAGCCGACTTGTTTGGAGGTGCCAGGTCTTCAGATGCTCTTACAGTTAATATGCAAAATTTGGAAACTTTAGAAAAGGGTTTGGAGCATCTGGAGGGTAGTTCAGAAGGATGACATGATAAAATTAATATCTTCTTTTTCAGACTTATTTCAGGCCTCTCCAGGTAGAACGACCTTGCTCCAACACGATGTTGATGTGGGCAGTGCTTCCCCAGTCAAACAAAGTCCTTATCGACTAAATCCAGAAAAACGTGATATTGTCGAGAAGGAGATAAAGTATATGTTTTTGGAGCATGATTTAATTAGACCTTCGGTAAGTCCTTGGAGCTCACCTATCGTACTTGTTAAGAAAGCTGACGGGCAGGGCAGTTTCGCATGTGTGTGGACTACCGCAAGGTCAATGCTAATACAAAGAATGACTCTTTCCCTTTGCCTCGTATCGAGGACTGTCTTGATCGGATAGGACCTGCTAAGTTTATAACTAAATTGGATCTTTTAAAGGGGTATTGGCAGGTTCCCCTATCGGATCGAGCTCGTGAGATTTCCGCTTTTGTTACGCCCTTTGGGCTTTACGAATGTAAGGTAATGCCCTTTGGGATGAAAAACGCAGCGTGTCACCTTCGCCAGCGGTTGATGAACCGAGTTATATGTGGTCTGGAGGGTACAGAAATTTATATAGATGATTTGGTTATTCACAGCAATGACTGGCGGACTCATTTGGTGAGGTTAAAGAAGGTATTTGAGGCCTTGAGAGCCGCTGGTCTTGTTGTAAATTTGAGTAAATGTGAATTTTGGTAAAGCAAGGTGTGTTATCTAGGTCACGAGGTTGGTTTGGGTCGGGTTACTCCTAAACAAGCTAACCTCGAGGCTCTATTAAATTTGCAAAGCCGCGCAATGTTAGGGAGGTCCGGAGAATTTTAGGTATGTTGGGTTATTATAGGCGATTCATCCGGAACTTCTCTGACATTGCTCAGCCCCTTACTCAACTATTGCAGAAGGGACAAAAGTTTGTATGGTCTTCTCAATGTGAGGAATCTTTTTTAAAACTGAAAACTGTCTTGATGTCTAACCCCATTCTAATGTCTCCTGACTTTCAGAAACCGTTTATTGTGGCTGTAGATGCCAGTGATGTGGGTATAGGTGGAGTACTTTTTCAAAGACATGAGATGGTGAAGTGCTCCAGTATCCTACTTTAGTCGTAAGTTTGCTGGATGCTGAGAGCAAGGTAATTCTACCATCGAGAAGGAGGCATTAGCTTTAATTCGTACCTTGGATTCATTTCAAACCTATGTTACTAATTTCCTTTTCCTTTCCCGTAGAAATTTGGACGGACCATAACCCTTGGTGTTCATCGAAGAATGAAAGGTTCTAACCAGAGGATTCTACGTTGGGCTCTTCAGCTGCAGGAGTTTCCTTTAAGTATTAAGCATGTTAAGGGTGTTGATAACTGTATTCCTGATGCCCTTTCTAGGATGTAAGTCTGGTTATTTCTCTTCTCACCTCGCCCTTCTCATTTCTCCTTCGGGGTTTGTATTGAAAATTATATTTAAGGTAGTCAATTTTGATCATGTTTAAAATGGTGTATGGATTCGGGCTTTGTCGTAAGTTCTGTTTCATTATGTTCCGAGTTTGCTTCACCTTATTGTTTTTCCCTTTCAGGATATTTTAGGTAATTTCTCTCTTTTTTTCCTTGCAGGATGTTTTAGATTAAGTTGTCTATATGGTTATCTTATAGTATGTATAAATGATTGTGGTACTAAAAAAATGTATTCTAGTTGAATAATTTTTTTTTGAGGGGGAGGAAGGTGTCAAGTTAACGTAATTTATTGATTGTTTATTTCTTAGATCAGCCTTGTAACTTAGTTTTAAGTGTTCTCTTATATTTAGTTCAGGGCAAGCAGCTTATTTTCTTTACGGTTAACGTAAAACGGTTCAGTGTTTTTGCTCAGTGATTCCTCCTCTTGTTGTGAATTACCTAACTATCGTGTTAACGATTGTTTTTATTTTGTTTTCGAGTTGGAATGGAACTGTAGTGCTGTGAGTGGAGGCCGGCCAAAATAGTTCGGGCCTGTATAAGCTCTGGACGTACGCTCTTTTGTTGGCAGCCTTCCGGAGATTTATCTCACACGCTTTTTGGAGGAATACTCCGACGGACCTCCCTTGGAAGTGGTTTTCCGTAGATGTGCTGAGCCATCTACGGGCATATGTGCATTGTGGAGTTTGATCACGGCTGTGATAGCGCAGGTTATCGTCACTTGCGACGCCTGTACTCCTGATTCCCGCCGGAGGATTTGGCGGAAGACGTGGTCGTCGCTGTCCCGCCACGTAGGAGGAGTACGCCAACCACTGTCACCTGTCCGGTCTTCAGCTGCTTGTCCAGGAGAGCTAAGGGCTCGTGAGGAGGGCTCGTAGGGAGGCAATTGCCAGGTAAGAGGTGATTATCCTGTGTTGTCCCTCGGAAATTATCTGTCGACCCCTGGGTTCTACCTGGACAATTTGTGGGCTCCCCCGTATAGCTGCTGGGAGGTTGAAGCAACTTCCGTGAACTCCTGTGCACTTCATTATACGCGAGGATTTGCGTATTTAAATATCGATTATATTTGTATATATATGTATGTTGTATTGAGTTGTCGGTATTGGGTATTTACTGTCCCTCAGAATATTATTTGAATTTAGTTTTAAGTTTAGTACCAACACTGTTAGGTAGGAGATTTAAGGTTTTCCTGTCTTTATTTTCTCTAGTCTTCCTTCAATCTTATAATTATAGGTTAGTGGGTTTTTTTCATTATTGGGCCCGTAGTATTATTTGAGCCTTTGGCATGTTATGTCCTTTCCTTTACTTTGTTAGGGTTAGCTTTCAGTATTAGGAGTCCTTGTGAGCTGTTATTTGCTCCTTGTATTTTGTGTATTTAATGTTAAGGTTCCTCACAAGGCTTATTTAGTGTTAAGTGTATTTTGTAATTAAATATTGTTAATTTTGTTCTGGTGTTTTGTGTCCACATTCCTCATACCCTGTGTACTTTCTTACTGCCTACGATCCCTGTGATTATTGAAATATAAAGAACCTGTATTACGGCCAAAGGGGTCGTAACAATTTGGCGACCGTGACAGGATTGTACGCAGGTGTGCACAGAGTTTGGGTTTGTGGAGCAACTCTGGGATAGGTTGCAATATTTAATTTGGTTTTGTTGCTTGCCTTACTTTCCCCCCTTGTAGGTAATTCACTATGGAAGACTTTGTTTTTGACCCAGCCGAATTTTTGGGCTCTGCTGACTGCTTAAAATATCTTGCCATATTAAGTAAAGAGCATTTGAGGAGTTGTGCTCATTGGTTAACTATTTCTTTTAGACCCACGGACACTAAGGCTCAGTTGTTGTTGTCTGTTAAGGCGATGGTGGCTCGTGGTATAGCTGAGGGTGAGGATTTCGGCTAGGGATATGATTAGTGGAACTTCTGGAGAAGATAATTCTGTTGATGAAGAGGTCGTGTTAATCCTGGCTGTCACTATTTGAGGACCACCCTCGTACTGGTGTTATGTATAATGGTCCAGCTAATTTAACAGTAAAAACTAAAGTTTCTAATAACCCCTTTGTAGAGGTACAGCCAGAGCCAGTACAGTCTGTGGTGAATCCTGAAAATGAGGACCTTAGTATAATTTGTAAAAGAATAGAATTATTGAAGGTACAATTCGAAGAGAATGAGAGGGCGAGGCGCCATGAGTTGGAAATGGCTAGAATTAACTTAGACTTTGGCTAGGTTGCGAGCTAACCCTGACTTTAACAGTACTCCCACCGGTTCTTCCGATAGGTTTAACATGAGTGCGGCATTAAAGTTGGTGCCTGTGTTTGATGAGGGTAACGTGCCTGAGTTCTTTAAGGCTTTTGAGCGGGTGGCCACTAGGTTGTCTTGGCCCACTGAGATGTGGACTGTATTAATTCAATGCAGGTTAGTAGGTAAGGCCATTCGCCAATATAATGCTTTGGAAGAGAGTGTAGCCAGAGATTACTATAAAGTTAAGGCATTAATTCTCAAGGCGTATGACTTGGTCCCTGAAGCTTATCGCCTGAAATTTAGGAATTCTATGAAGCCTAATACTATGTCGTATGTGGAGTATGCCCGTCTTAAGGAGAGCAGTTTTGACGACTGGGTAAAGAGTCGCCAGGTGGTCTCCTTCTCCTCCTTGAGGGAGCTGATGCTACTTGAGGAGTTTAAGAAAACTTGTAGTAAAGAACTTAGAATTCACCTAGAGGAGTAAAAAAAAAAAGCATATAACATAAGTAAAGCTGCTCAGATAGCTGATGAGTTTGTGTTAAACACACCGTGTAGGTAGTAGTTAGTTTTGGCTCATCAGTCGTTAAATCCCAGCCTGCCAGGCCAACAATAATAATTGGAGATCCAATAACAACCCTTTAAAACAAAGGTTGAAGGTAGCCAGGGAAATAACCCGATGGAAGGACACACGGGGGGTGTTTTCCCAGAGTAATCAAAGTTCCAGTAATGTTGGTAGAGCTAGGGGAACTTGTTTTTTGGTGCCACGAGCAGGGTCACTTTCAAGCTCGGTTGTCCTGCCGGAGGAGGTATCTCCAGCGGAACGGAAGGGGAGGTAACAACAATGTCCCCATATCTTTGATTGCTAATGCCCCTACTACCCCTAATGCTGAAGTTGAGTGTTCCCCAGGAACTGAAGGAAGGGTTATGTTTAGTGGTAGTGGAGGTGAAATAAACCAATCGCCTACTAGCTCTCCTTTGTGACTTTTTGACAAATATATTTGGCCTGGCAGTTTGGTGGTTGATAGTAAAGTTATCAGAGTGAACTTCTTAAGGGACACTGGGTCTGCTCGATCATTGGTGTTGTCAAAGGTTTTGAAGGATGTTGGTGAGCATTCTGGAAATTATGTGGTCCTGGGTGGGTTCCCTGATACAGTGGTTTCTGCACCTTTGGTGGAGGTAGAGGCATTCTTCCCAGGGTATCACAAGGTGCAGAATTGGCAGTGGTAGAAAAGCTCCCCATCCCTGGTATTGACGGCATTTTGGGAAATGATATGTTGGATGCCCGAGGTTATGAATTATTTCCAATAGTGTCCGTAACTGCAAGTCCTGTGGCAATTACCACTCGAGCTTCTGCACAAAGGCTGGCTGCCGCCTTACAGAATGAGGATAATTTAAACACTAGTAGTAGTTTAGAGGTAGGTAGAGAGACCCGGGTCTGTAGGTAGTAGTAGTAGTAGTAGTTTTATGAATAAAATATTTAATCCTGATTGTGACCGTGTAAGCTTTATTGAAGCTCAGAAGGCTGAATTCAATTATGAATTAGGAGGTACGGATGATTTAACAAAACCAAGGTTCTGTGTGATTAGAGGTTTGTTGTATAGAGTTAGTCGTCCTCTGGATCACAGCTTGAACCAAACCTCTCGGGTAGCAACTATTGTGGTACCTTCAAAATATCAGAATGATGTCCTTGGTTTAGCTCATGAGGATTCCTTTTCTGGTCATTTGGAGTTTGCAAAAACCCATAGTAGATTGGCAAAGTATTTTTGGTGGCCAGGATTGAAATCCTCGGTGAAGAAATTTGTAGGAAGTTGTGAAACATGTCAAGTAATGGGTAAACCTAATAAAACTATTCCTAAAGCCCCTTTGCATCCAATTCCTGCAATTGGGGATCCTTTTGTAGAGTTGGTTGTTGATGTGGTTGGGCCTTTGCCCCGAACTAAATCTGGATTTACTTATCTTTTGACTATAATGGGAACAGAGCGTCTAGGTTTCCTGAAGCTTTTCCTATGAGGAAAATTACATCCAAAGTAGTGTTTGAGAAACTAATAGAATTTTTTTCCAGGTATGGGTTGCCTCGTAAAATTCAAACTGATTGTGGCACTAATTTCACGAGCAAGGTATTTAAGGGTAAATGTGCTGAACTGGCCATTCAGCGCCATTACCAGTGTACCTTACCACCAGAGTCAGGGTGTAGTGGAAAGGTTCCACCAAACCCTTAAGTCTATTCTAAAAAGTATGTTATGAGCAAGGTGAGGATTGGGATAAAGGTCTTCCCTTTGCTCTCTTTGCTATACGTAATCATCCCAATTCTTCCACAGGTGTAGCTCCATTTGATTGATTTTTGGACATAAAGTACGTGGGCCTCTAGAAATTTCCATGAGTTGCTAGAGGTTAGTCATAAGAAAGTATTGAATTGTGGGCGAGTCGTTGAGGACCTGAGGAGTAGATTATCAGCTGCCTGGAAATTTGCCCAGGATAATTTGGTGTTGTCTCAGGCCTCAATGAAGGAAAAATTATGATAAGAAGAGTAAGGCCCGTTCGTTTGAGCCTGGTGAGCTTGTTTTGGTTTTGAGCACAGACTCTGACAATTTTCTGGAACCTAGGTATAAGGGGCCTTGGAAGGTACTTCGGAAATTGTCTGATGTCAATTATGAAGTGGAAGCTCCTGGCACCAAACGTAAGTGTCGGATATTCCACATTAATAGATTGAAATCTTACACAGTTGGTAGACTTGACCCCCTAGCTATAGTATATGAGCCAGTGTCTCTAGTGTTAGAACTCACGTTAGAAGAACCAGCCGACTTGTTTTGCCAGGTATCTTCAGATGCTCTTACAGTTAATATGCAAAATTTGGAAACTTTAGAAAAGGGTTTGGAGCATCTGGAGGGTATTCAGAAGGATGACATGATAAAATTAATATCTTCTTTTTCAGACTTATTTCAGGCCTCTCCAGGTAGAACGACCTTGCTCCAACACGATGTTGATGTGGGCAGTGCGTTCCCCAGTCAAACAAGTCCTTATCGACTAATCCAGAAAAACGTGATATTGTCGAGAAGGAGATAAAGTATATGTTGGAGCATGATTTAATTAGACCTTCGGTAAGTCCTTGGAGCTCACCTATCGTACTTGTTAAGAAGCTGACGGGCAGTTTCGCATGTGTGGTGGACTACCGCAAGGTCAATGCTAATACAAGAAGAAATGACTCCCCTTTCCCTTTGCCCTCGTATCGAGGACTTGTCTTGATCGGATAGGACCTGCTAAGTTTATAACTAAATTGGATCTTTTAAAGGGTATTGGCAGGTTCCCCTATCGGATCGAGCTCGTGAGATTTCCGCTTTTGTTACGCCCATTTGGGCTTTACGAATGTAAGGTAATGCCCTTTGGGATGAAAAATGCAGCGTGTACCTTCCAGCGGTTGATGAACCGAGTTATATGTGGTCTGGAGGGTACAGAAAATTTTATATAGATGATTTGGTTATTTTCACAGCAATGACTGGCGGACTCATTTGGTGAGGTTAAAGAAGGTATTTGGAGGGCCTTGAGAGCCGCTGGTCTTGTTGTAAATTTGAGTAAATGTGAATTTGGTAAAGCCAAGGTGTGTTATCTAGGTCACGAGGTTGGTTTGGGTCGGGTTACTCCTAAACAAGCTAACCTCGAGGCTCTATTAAATTTGCAAAGGCCGCGCAATGTTAGGGAGGTCCGGAGAATTTTAGGTATGTTGGGTTATTATAGGCGATTCATCCGGAACTTCTCTGACATTGCTCAGCCCCTTACTCAACTATTGCAGAAGGGACAAAAGTTTGTATGGTCTTCTCAATGTGAGAATCTTTTTTAAAAACTGAAAACTGTCTTGATGTCTAACCCCAATTCTAATGTCTCCTGACTTTCAGAAAACCGTTTATTGTGGCTGTAGATGCCAGTGATGTGGGTATAGGTGGAGTACTTTTTTTCAAACAGACATGAGATGGTGAAGTGCGTCCAGTATCCTACTTTAGTCGTAGTGCTGGATGCTGAGAGAAGGTATTCTACCATCGAGAAGGAGGCATTAGCTTTAATTCGTACCTTGGTTCATTTCAAACCATATGTTACTAATTTTTCCTTTCCCGTAGAAATTTGGACGGACCATAACCCTTTGGTGTTCATCGAAAGAATGAAAGGTTCTAACCAGAGGATTCTACGTTGGGCTCTTCAGCTGCAGGAGTTTCCTTTAAGTATTAAGCATGTTAAGGGTGTTGATAACTGTATTCCTGATGCCCTTTCTAGGATGTAAGTCTGGTTATTTCTCTTCTCACCTCGCCCTTCTCATTTCTCCTTCGGGGTTTGTATTGAAAATTATATTTAAGGTAGTCAATTTTGATCATGTTTAAAATGGTGTATGGATTCGGGCTTTGTCGTAAGTCTGTTTCATTATGTTCCGAGTTTTGCTTCACCTTATTGTTTTTCCCTTTCAGGATATTTTAGGTTAATTTCTCTCTTTTTTTCCCTTGCAGGATGTTTTAGATTAAGTTGTCTATATGGTTATCTTCTAGTATGTAATATCTTGTGGTACTAAAAAAATGTATTTCTAGTTGAATAATTTTTTTTTGAGGGGGAGGAAGGTGTCAAGTTAACGTAATTTATTGATTGTTTATTTTCTTAGATCAGCCTTGTAACTTAGTTTTAAGTGTTCTCTTATATTTAGTTCAGCAGCTGTATTTTCTTTACGTCAACGTAACGATCAGTGTTTTTGCTCAGTGATTCCTCCTCTTGTTGTGAATTACCTAACTATCGTGTTAACGATTGTTTTTATTTGTTTTCGAGTTGGAATGGAACTGTAGTGCTGTGAGTGGAGGCCGGCCAAAAATAGTTCGGGCCTGTATAAGCTTCTGGACGTACGCTCTTTTGTTGGCAGCCTTCCGGAGATTTATCTCACGCCTTTTTGGAGGAATACTCCGACGGACCTCCCTTGGAAGTGGTTTTCCGTAGATGTGCTGAGCCATCTACGGCATATGTGCATTGTGGAGTTTGATCACGGCTGTGATAGCGCAGGTTATCGTCACTTGCGACGCCTGTACTCCTGATTCCGCCGAGGATTTGGCGGAAGACGTGGTCGTCGCTGTCCCGCCACGTAGGAGGCGTTACGGCCAACCACTGTCCTGTCCGTCTTCAGCTGCTTGTCCAGGAGAGCTAAGGGCTCGTGAGGAGGCTCGTAGGGAGGCAATTGCCAGGTAAGAGGTGATTATCCTGTGTTGTCCCTCGGAAATTATCTCGACCCCTGGGTCTACCTGGACAATTTGTGGGCTCCCCCGTATAGCTGCTGGGAGGTTGAAGCAACTTCCGTGAACTCCTGTGCACTTCATTATACGCGAGGATTTGCGTATTTAATATCGATTATATTTGTATATATGTATGTTGTATTGAGTTGTCGGTATTGGGTATTTACTGTCCCTCAGAATATTATTTGAATTTAGTTTTAAGTTTAGTACCAACACTGTTAGGTAGGAGATTTAAGGTTTTCCTGTCTTTATTTTCTCTAGTCTTCCTTCAATCTATAATTATAGGTTAGTGGGTTTTTTTCATTATTGGGCCCGTAGTATTATTTGAGCCTTTGGCATGTTATGTCCTTTCCTTTACTTTGTTAGGGTTAGCTTTCAGTATTTAGGAGTCCTTGTGAGCTGTTATTTGCTCCTTGTATTTTGTGTATTTAATGTTAAGTTCCTCACAAGGCTTATTTAGTGTTAAGTGTATTTTGTAATTAAATATTGTTAATTTGTTCTGGTGTTTTGTGTCCCACTTCTCATACCCTGTGTACTTTCCCTTACTGCCTACGATCCCTGTGATTATTGAAATATAAAGAACCTGTATTACGGCCAAAGGGGTCGTAACAATATATATATATATATATATATATATATATATATATATATATATATATATATATATATATATATATATATATACACACATCAAGCTACAAATTTCTTATCGACTAAACAATTCCCCTTCAGTTAACATATATGAAAATATATTAATTCCGAAGTAGAGCGAATTAGATATTAATGGACATTTGTAGCTCGATGTATGTATATGAATCACAGTAATGTGATATGACACACACACACACACACACATATAAATCCACGGTAGAAATGCCAGTGAAACTGGGTACTTGGAACAAGTACTTTCGTAGTTTATTTCTACATTCTCAAGTTCACAGTGAATCAATGAGAGGTTGAGAAACTTATTTATACAAAGGGAGGTAGAGTTACAGTTTGTTAATCTTGGCAGAATTTTCTTTGAGGAAAAAAATGGAAAAGGATCAAGAGCTAATCAAAGGTGGAGACTTATATTCCTTGTTGACGTGGCTTCAATAAAAATGGACTCCAACAGATTCCGTTTCCTTGGATCATTGACCGCGTGGAATATCTATGCGTTATTCCAGTTAATGGCATGGCATGGAATTGGGCATAGACAAATCTATAAGGCCAATGACCCAAGGAAAAGGAATCTGTTGGAGTCCATTTTTATTGAAGCCACATCAACGGGGAATGTAAATCTCCACCTTGGATTTCTTTATCCTATTTCCATTTTTTTTCTCTTTTGCTCAAACGAAAAAACATCCTGCCAAAAGAAGTTATTACAAACTGTAACCCCACCACCCACCCCCCCCTTCCTTTGTATAAATAACTCCCTCAACCTCTCTTTGATTCTGTGTGAACTTGAGAATGTGGAAATAATCTACGAAAGTACTTTTTCCAAGTCCCCAGTGGATTTAAGGATATTCTCAAGCACGTGTTCCTTCGTCCTACATATATGTATATATATATATATATATATATATATATATATATATATATATACTATATACATATATATATATGTATATATATATATATATATATATATATATATATATATATATATATATATATATATATATATATATAAATTAACCCCCCCATCAAAACTACATAAGTGGCAACTCTTACCTTTTAGTAGCGAACAGGAAAGTGCTCGAGGCTCTCAGGTAGTAATGATAAGAATTGGGATAGATATATTGATGTTGTTAGACATAGTATTAACTCTATGGTTAGTGATTCCATTAAAATGTCTCCATTTGAAGCTTTATTTGGTTTGCTAACTATACCTCATCATGGGGAGGATACGATCGAGTCGTTGATATCCACAGCGAGAGAGAGACATGCCTGTCTCAGCTGTAACCTTGAAGCCACAACCAGAGAGATGGAAAAGAAAAGTATTAGTAAAACATCTGGTCCCAAGATCAAATGTCGGAGACAAGGTATTTTAAAAATCAACGTGAGGAACGAGCTGAATTACAAATTAGGCCCGAAATTTGAAGGTCCTTTTAGAGTCATTGAGGAAAAAATTGGAAACAGATTTGTTGTCTAAGAGGAAAAAACATGCCGGTCGAAATTAACACATATGTCAAATTTGAAAAAAATTGGTTGTGGTGATTAATATATTGTCGCGCAATTGCAATTTTTTTCTTTTTTTTCTTGCTGTCTATTTTTTGCAATTTGGTGGTGAAATGTTGTAACGTTTTTTTTTCTCTTTCATTTTCTTCTACTGTTTTTTTCTTATTATGCGCAAACTGCGCCATTTTTGCGTAAGATTCAGAGGTTAATATTTTACGTGCATGGAAAGTTATTTGAAAATATGGCGAATTTTTGTTTTAGCTGAGAAACGTGATGATAAACATGTGATAATTCCTGTGTGTATGGGATTTAGAGCTGAATTTCAGTGGTTTTACGAGCCAAAGAAAGGGGTATTGTTTCTCCTTTGGTGTTGTGGCCAATGGGGGCCGGGTAACACTATTGCATTGTGGTTTTATGGAGGTGTTGTATTTTTATATTCACCAGTGGTTATTTTTGGCGTTATATAATTGTTAAATTGTGGTTTTCTGTGGTTTATCTCGAATAGGTGGTAATGTGGTGTTATATAATTGGGGGAGTTATCTTTTTAAGGACAATTTTTTGGGGGGGCACCTTTGGTGATATCCTGGAGATAAGTTTGTGAAATGCGGTTATATAGTGTTAGTATAGAATTTTTGGGGTTATTTGGAGAATAATAGTTTCTGAGGTTGCAAGTCTGACTAAACAAATCTATAGTGTGGTGCGATTCGAAGCACCTGAGGTGTTCACAGGTGGATTTTTGCTGATAATGCTGTGATGAGTCCGGTTGCTGACTTTTTCCTTTTGGAGTTGATTACTCGGAGATTGGCACTATTTTCGGAAATGTTGATTATGGCATTCCACGGAGATGTACTATATAAGGGGTTGTTTTCCGGTCGTTTCTGGTCAATGAGATTGTTGCGGTAGCAAATTCCATAACGATACATACTGCGTTTATTGGGGAAAACGTTGGGTTATATATATGTTTTTTCCTCTCTTGTGTATGTTTTGTAATGGGGAAAGTTCACTTATTATTGTTGCTATTATTTTTTTTTCTTTTCCTGCGAGAGATGTCGTAATTGGGGTTAAGCTTTATATAGCATTTCTATTTTAGACAGGAGATATAATTTATCGGGATATGTGAGTTAGACAGAAGGGGTGTTCAACATTATGTGTCATGGAGGTTAATTATATAAACAGTAAAAGGGGTTTTGCTGTTAGACATTATGGGTTCTTTTTTGATAGTGTGTTTATCGGATATAGGGTGGGTAAAGATTATATTTTGTTTAGTGAGGAATTTTTAATATTTGACTAGGAGATTGAGTATATTAATTAATGACAGATTTGCGTGGTAAAGCAAGACTTTAGTTATTCTATGATCATGTAGATTTTTTAAATACAGACACACGATGACTTTAGAGAATTCCCAACTTCACGTGATGGTGACGATGGAAACGGCTTGGTTCTACAATACCAGAGGTCGAGTCGAGTCTACACACAAGTGGCGATGCTATGGATTGCCTTTGCAGTGGATGAGATCATGAGATGTCGTCGGTATATCGTCTCAGGATATGTTCTGGGATAAATCAGGAGTCTACAATCTTCTACGAGGTGGGTGCGAGTCGCACTTGCATGGAAGTCACGGGATATTTCCTTGACAATGGGGTGGTGACCACGGTTCCTTCAGTAGAAAACGTTGAATCTACAGGTTCGCGACGAGGGGGTGTTGGAAACACTTACGATGGTCGCAGACACTGAATAATGGTGAGCGCTGAGTTGTTTCAAGATGGTTTACGTGCTCAACCTGCGTCCACAACTATTCGGCGAGTTCTGCTTATCTTAGTGACGAGGATGTACTGATCACAATTTTTGCGTTAGGAGTTCTTAAACTTCTGTGCATCTGGTGAGGTACAAGGGTTCCAACAACGGAGGTAACCCTAAATCATGTGGCAAATTAAAACATTGTGCATTAGTTGCTGATATGGTGTGCGACAGGAGTGCACAAAAGACATAGGTGGCCAAGCCTTATTAAAAGAAGAAATTAATGTGTTAGTGAATTACATGGTGTCAGCTTTTCTGGCTTGGAGACAGAGAGCACCTAGAGATAGCCTTCTTAGAAACGAAGGAATTTGATGAGTGTGTGTTGTGAGGCCGATGGTTGTTCAAACAGTTGCCATGGGGATCTTAGGGTGTGGCGGATGTATACATCCATTTGTGTGCGCGTGATAGGTCCAACCGCTCGAGACACTTAAGAGAAAGCACACATTCTTTTGAGATAATGAGGGAGACGGTCCAGAGGACATCAGGTGCTGGTACAGATCTCATCAAAAAGGTATGGCACATATTCAAATGACTTAGAAACAGTTGCCTTTGAAAAGAGAGAATCGTGAAGTGTATACATTTATTTAACATTGTGTGGTGGGGAATATAATGGATATGTCTCTTTGTTTGAGATAGGTCCCATGTCATTATTCTAGAAACGGGATTCTCTAAGTTTGACTATCGAAATGTAGTAGTCGACAATTTGGAAGTTTGGGTGATTACTTAGACTAATTCAGGAGAATAAAATGACAATTTACAGTTCTTTGTGGGTCATACTCAGTTCTTAGATATGAGCCTTTCTTTTAATCACTTTGCTCTATTTTATGTTCACCAGGTGTGGGAAATAAATAGCATATTTTTGTATTTATGTGAACTCATTAGCCTATTTTGACAATGCTTACAGAGAGAGGCCAGCCAGCTACCAAAAGATAAGAGTTGCCACTTATATTTTTTTATAAGGGGGGGGGGGTGGTTATAGACCCATCTGAAACAAAGAGACATATCCTTTATATTCCCCACCACACAATGTTAAATAAATGTATACACTTCACACTTCTCTCTTTTCAAAGGCAGCTGTTTCTAAGTCATTTGAATACGTCTCCCTCCTTATCTCAAAAGAATGTGTGCTTTCTCTTAAGTGTCTCGAGCGGTTGGACCTATCATGCATGCACAAACAAATGTATACATCCGCCACACCCTAAGATCCCCATGGCAACTGTTTGAACAGGCATCAGCCTCACAAATGCATACTCATTAAATTCCTTCGTTTCAGAGAAGGCTATCCCTAGGTGCTCTCTGTCTCCAAGCCAGAAAAGCTGATACCACATAATTCACAGACACATTAGTTTCTTCTTTTATATATAATATATATATATATATATATATATATATATATATATATATATATATATATATATATATATATATCTAGATTATATATATATATACATACATATATATATATATATAGTATAGATATATATATATATACATACATATATATATATATATCTATATATATATATATATCTATATATATATGTGTGTGTGTGTGTGTAGTGTGTATATATATATATATATATATATATATATATATATATATATATATATATATATATATATTAATGAATGGCATTGTCGCTTTTCTAGAAAGTCGGATCTTTAATAAAAAGAGTATGGCCAGCAGAAACTTCAGCATTTTTCGTTAAAAACTTTATTTTTATCCAACGCCTACGTTTCGGGATACAAATCCCATCTTCAGGGCTAAAACAGGGAAAAAATTAAAAATTCTGTACATTAAATTAGACTAAAATGAGGCACAGTAATAAATTCTGCATTTTAAAAGAATTATATAGATTAATGAAAAGAAATATATCAGTGAGATCGAATTTTATATAAAAGTAAGACGGTAACTTATTGAATAAGAGATCAACAGTAAAAAGCAAAGCTACTAATACAATGACTTTCAAAATAAATAAACAAACAAAACACTTAAGAACACAAACCACACGTGAACAGATAAGAAAATTACATTATTACTAAAGACAGGAGTAAAGTATTGGAATCTCCTATCAGGCAAAAAATGTCTGTATATGATTACAAAAAGGAGGGAAAAAAAAAATTAAACAAAATAAAATATATATTATATATATATATATATGATATATATATAATATATATATATATATATATATATATATATATATATATATATATATATATATAGATATATACTATATAAAGGCGGACACAAAGCAAAAAATAGCGAAACGAGAACTCACCGGTACAGAAGTAATAGATAAGATGAATAAGTATTATTTATTTTTGACAAAACGGGAGAGGCAAATACAAAGGCGAGAAGGTAGAAAGGGCGAATGGTCTATTAAGTAATGTTCAGTTGTACATTATTGTCAAAAAGTTGTTTAAGGCTGCGATTAATCTTGTCCTCGGTCTTGAATATTAGACTAAATTCTGGCGGTCCAACCTCCCTAAATTTTGTTGCGTCGGAAAGGACATTGTTCCCACACCAACTTAGAGAAGGCTCATCAGTTCATTCAGTGTTGCTCATAAATCTTATAAATCATATAGGGCTCCTTCATGGTTTCCATTTTTTAAAAGTAATGACTTTCAAATTCTCAATTCGCTGTCCCAGAGAGAAGACATTATTGTATGTCCCCCCCCCCGATAAGGGGTAAAGGCGTGTCCTACTGGATAGGGATGCATATATCAACAAGATGAACAATGTCCTTTCCGACGCTACAAAATTTAGGGAGGTTGGACCTCCAGAATTTAGTCTAATATTCAAGACCGAGGACAAGATTAATCGCAGCCTTAAACAACTTTTTGACAATAATGTTTTGAATGATCAGACATATCGGTCTCTTTATAGTACTGGCTCTTCTTTCAGTTCCTTTTATGGGTTACCTAAAATCCATAAAGAAAATGTCCCTTTACGTCCAATATTAGCTGCCTATAACTCGCCAAATTTTGCCTTAGCCAAATTTCTAGTCCCCCTACTCAACGGTTTAACAAGCAATGAACATACATTACTGAATTCCTCCCAATTTATTCCCGAGATTTTGCAGCAACACCCTGGTCATTTTATGGTTAGTTACGATGTATCCTCACTGTTCACCAATGTACATCTCACCGAAACCATAGATATAAAAATTAGTGCTTTATTCCCTACTGAAGACAGTGTTTTTGAAGGTTTTGATATTGACTCTTTTAGGAAACTTTTGGAACTGGCTGTGATGGATAACTATTTTATTTTTAACGGGAAAATTTACAAACAAACTGATGGCATGGCAATGGGCTCTCCTTTAGGTCCCACATTTGCCAATATTTTTATGTGTCACTTGGAAAAACTATTTCTTGACCAGTGTCCTTCATCTTTTAAACCCATTATTTATAAAAGATACGTTTGTACTTCTTAAAGATAAAGATCATGCACATTTGTTCCGTAATTTCATTAATTCATTTCATCCGAACATTAATTCTTTAGCTTTTGTCCGTTGGTTTTTAAACTTAATGCATGCAAGACATTATTGTGTAGAGCTTATAATTTG
>NC_087222.1:36704886-36709886 GCF_015104395.2 Macrobrachium nipponense
TGAAAAGGCTCCAGATGAGTTCTTTGATCACTTTGAGAAAGTGGCTTCAGGTATGGGATAGCCAGAAGATAAATGGTCAGTTTTGCTTCAACGTGTCTTGATTGGTTAAGGGAGAAGTACTTATTTAGCCTTAACAGCTAATCAATGTAAAGACTACAAGGTGCTCAAACATAATGTGCTACAAGTATACCAGTTGACCCCAGAGTACTACAATGAAAGATTCAGAAACTTAAGAAAGGATGAAAAAGTAACTTTCTTGGATTACACTTATAAAGTGAAAAGGTGTTTTAAAAGATGGTTGGAGGCAACTAAAGTTACAACTTTTGAAGAGTTAGAAGAGTTAGTTGTTTTAGAGCAATATTTTAAAGGTATTCTTGAGCATATAAGAGCCTATTTGAGAGAGAGAGAGGTTGAAAAACTTGACAAAGCTGCTAAACTGAGTGAAGACTACAATATAATTAGTAGCAGGCGCAATTATAATGTCAAGTACCAGAATCAACTACACCCAGGTTTTAAGTCTCATCCAGGTTTCAGGAGCAATTTTATAAATGGGAAACCTACAAGTAATATTACTCCTCAGCAAGCTAATGTAAAATCCTCATCTAATTTTCCAAGACAGTTGCAAAAGTCTAATGTTGTCTGCTTTAAGTGTGGAAGAGCAGGACACTTCAGTCAGGAGTGTTATTGGAATTATCAGCAGTCCAAGCCTGTTGGTCAAATAGTAAGAAGGGACCAGGTCAAACAGACTGTTAAGAACAATGTGGGGAAGAATCCGACTACAGGGAAGACTGAAACTAAACAAGCTGAGTGTTTACCAACCAGTGGAAATGTAACTTCAAGCAGTGAGTGGCTGAGCAGTTTGGAGGCCTTTAAGCCATATATCTATGAAGGTACACTGGCAACTCGAAAAGAGAGTATGCAGGTACCAGTCAAGATTTTACGTGATACAGGGAGCAACCATAGTGTGGTGTTACATGGTGGTCACCCAATGTTGGAGAAGAATCTCACTGGAGATTCAGTTATTTTGAAGGGTATAGGAGGAGAGGAAGTAACTCCTATATGCCGCTTACACCTGTCCTGTGAATTGGTGACAGGGAGTGTTGATTTTGCTGTAAAGGACTCACTGGCTGTGGAAGTTGTACATGTTCTGTTGGGAAATGAAGTTGGTGGTGTTCCATTTGTTCCTTGTCCTGTAGTGACAGACAAACCGTTGAGGATTAGTCCTGCGGTAGAGTTGGAGAAGAATAACCCCCACCTGTTCCCTAGTTGTGTAACTACCAGAAGTATGAAGAGGACTACAACTGCAAGTGAAGAAACAGGATTTACACACCCAAGAAGGATCAAGTGAAGGATCTTTGTGCTTAGAAGAATTGTTCCAGGGAAGTGATGTTTCCCATAGTGCTGACCAAGAAGAGATTTCCCAAGAAGATGAAGAAGAAGACGACGACGAAGAAGAAGAACCTGATGTTCCTGAAGAGACTCAGAGTAGTCAACGTGTTCCTGAAGACAGTAGTGAAACTACAATAGCTGAGTTAACAGATATTGAGAATTCAACCCTTGAAGTTGGTCAAGTCACAAGAGAGAAGCTAATGGACTTGCAGAAGAAGGATGCATCGTTAACTGATTTGCTCTTCAGAGTTGTTGATCGAGAAGAGATGCAACAAACTCCCACCTGTTATTATCTGAAGGAAGGTTTGCTGATGAGGAAGTATAAACCAACAAATATACCAGGAGATGCTGTATGGGGCGAATATCATCAAATTTTGATTCCATATCCATTGAGGAAGCAAGTGGTTGCAGTAGCTCATGAGTCTGGACATATGGGAATCAGGAAGATTGTGGAGATCATGAAATATTTTTTCTGGCCTGGACTTCACAAAAATGTTAGCAGGTTCTGTCATGAGTGTCATACCTGCCAGATAGCTGGAAAACCGAATGAAACCATCCAGAAAGCCCCCCTACAACCTATAGGAATTAGAGGAGAACCCTTTAGCAAAGTGATTATAGACATGGTTGGACCACTGCTGAATACAAAGAAAGGAAATGAGTATTTGTTAACATTAATGTGTCCTGTGACAAGATATCCAGAAGCAATCTCTGTTAGAAACATATCTGCCAAGATAGTCGCTGAAAAACTTGTGGAGTTTTTCTCAAAGTTTGGTATACCAGAAATAGTACAAAGCGACAGAGGAACAAACTTTACTTCAAAGTTATTCCAGGATGTGATGAATTTGTTAGGAGTGAAACAACAGTTATCCACTGCTTGTCATCCAGAGACTCAAGGTGCCTTAGAAAGGTTCCACCAGACATTGAAAAGTATGCTGACAAAGTATTGTTCTGAGTCAGGAAGAGAATTGGATGTTGGTTTACCATTAATGTTATTTGAAGTTAGGAGTACTTATCAAGAAAGTATGGGATGTTCACCTAATGAAATTATTTTTGGAAGAGAAGTTAGAGGACCGTTGAAGATTCTTGCAGAAAATTGGGGAGAAAATCAAGAGGAAAGCCAAGGAGAGTATGTGAGGAACTTAAGGAAAAGGTTGAAAGAGATTAGAAAATTCTCTTTAGAAAACTTGAAAATGAGTCAAGAGAAAATGAAAAGGAGATTTGATGCTAAGACTAAGCTAAGAAATTTTAGTGTTGGTCAACAAGTGTTAGTGTTCTTACCTGTCAAGAGATTTCCCCTCACTAATAAATTTCAAGGTCCTTACAAGATAATTCAGAAGTTGAGTGATAGAACGTATGTGATTGAAACACCAGAAAGAAGAAGAAGACAAAGGAAGATACATGTGAACCTCTTGAAACCTTATTTCTCAGAAACTAAAACTGAAACTGTGTCAATAACATAAACAACTTTATCTACAGAAGACGATGATGGCTACGAATTGGGAACTGCAAGCAAGATGAATAATTCTTCAATTTTGGAAAATTTGGAGGATAAACTGAAACATCCGAGTGTTGAACAAGGTGAAGACTTAAGTGAAGTAATTAGAAGTTTCCCAGAAATTTCTGCAGATGTGCCTAGACGTTCTGATCTGACCAAGCATGAGATCAAGATTCAAGAAGATGGAAAACCTTTCAAGCAAAGAGCCTATCGCTTATCACCTGATCATTGAGATGTTTTGAAGAAGGAAGTTGAGTATTTGCTGCAACATGGATTAGCAGAACCCAGTTCAAGTCACTTCAGTTCTCCATGTGTGTTAGTGAAGAAACCAGATGGTTCATTTAGGATGTGTACTGATTATAGGAAACTGAATTCTATCAGTGTGGCTGACAATTTTCCTTTGCCTCTTATAGATCAGTTACTTGATAATATTGGGCAAGCCTAGTTTATTTCCAAGATAGACTTGTTGAAAGGATATTATCAAATTCCCTTAGATGAGAATGCCAAGTTGCTGTCAGCTTTTATTACTCCTTTTGGACTGTATCAGTATACTGTTCTGCTGTTTGGCCTGATGAATGCAACTGCAACATTTCAACGAGTGATGGATCAACTGCTAGGATCGATAGAAAGAGTAGGTGTATACCTAGAAGACATCTTGATTTACTCTACAATGTGGGAAGAACATCTGAAGATTCTGAGGAAAGTTTTCAAGAAACTTCAAGAAGCAGGACTAACAGTCAACCTAGAGAAGAGTGAGTTTGGAAAGGCAACTGTGCAGTATCTTGGGTTTGAAGTTGGGAAAGGCTTTCTTGCTCCAGTAAATGCTAATGTAGAAGGTATCCGTAAGGCTACCCCACCTACTACCAGGAAACAGCTGCAGAGATTTTAAGGCATGGCTGGATTCTATCGTCGTTTCTGCCCAAATTTCTCAGTCGTAATAGCTCCCTTGACAGACTTAACTAGTCCCAAAGCTAAGTTTGTTTGGACTCCTGAGTGTCAAGAATCCTTTGAGAAGGTAAAAGCCATTTTAACTTCAAGACCAGTACTTCAAGCTCCAGACTTTAACAAGAAATTTGTGATACAAGTTGATGCTTCTGACTGTGGCATTTGAGCTGTTCTACTTCAAGAAGATGAAAATAATATCTACCATCCTGTGTGCTTCATGTCTTCAAAATTGAAAAAACATCAGAAAGTATACTCGACAACTGAGAAGGAAACTTTAGCCTTAATCACAGCACTGAAAAAGTTTGAAGTGTATGTGAATAGACCTAGGAATGAAGAAATTTTAGTGTTGTCTGATCACAATCCACTATCATTTATCCAGAGAATGAAAAACCACAATCAAAGACTGATCAGGTGGTCTTTGTGCTTGCAACAGTATAACTTAAGAGTGCAGCACATTAGTGGCAAAAACAATGTAGTTGCTGATAATTTATCTCGTTGCGAATCGTTAAATTCAACACCGTGATAAAAAATCTCCTGGGGGGAGGTATATTATATATTGCTACTTTCAAAACTTATATATCCCCTCTTTGACTGTATAAAATTTTATGTAGAGTTTGGCAACATTTTTTCAGATTCCTAGATAGCTTAGAGATAGGATGTTTAAAGTTTGTGTTCAGATTTCGCATAACATAATGTAAAAGAATATATAACGGAGTATGTAAAGAGAGAGAGAATATCTTTGTCCGTTCAAAACTAGAGTTGTTTTTCAAAACCTGTCAACACGTTTGATTAGGGACCTCGAGGTCTTCGCTGTGTTTTGGGAATTCTGTCATCACGTTTGATAGTGACTTGCTAGAGTCTGTTTCGTCAAGTACGTGCCTTTGTTGAGCAGAATGGTTTCATACGCGTTCGTCTTTGTCAAAACCACGTGCAGATATCACAGTTCGTATGTAAAGTTGTGTCGGTTTTCGAAGCTTCTAGAAAGAATTATTGTCCAAAACGTTTTGTGTCATCTCCACTGCCCAGCTCTTGTGCAAAATGAAAGATTTCATTCGGGCTTAAAACGTAAAGCAATCACATCTCTCTCTCTCTCTCTCTCTCTCTCTCTCTCTCTCTCTCTGCCTCGCCATACCTGATATTAACATAACGTAAAATGGTCACTCGTAACTTG